>NC_056737.1:1686308575-1686608575 GCF_019279795.1 Protopterus annectens
ACCCTAAGGTCCGACACTACTGCACACTCTCCCTACCTGCACCCTAACCCTAACTCACTTACACACCCCGAACCCCAAGCTCCGACACTACCGCACACTCCCTACCTGCACCCTAACCCTAACTCACTTACACACCCCAACCCCAAGCTCCGACACTACCGCACACTCTCCCTACCTGCACCCTAACCCTAACTCACTTACACCCGAACCCCAAACTCCGACACTACCGCACACTCACCTATCACACACCCAACCCTACATCCCTGAGTATTGCACACTTACCTGTCCGCTCCCTACTCCTAAATCCCTCACTATCGCATACTTACCAGGTCGCTTACACATTCCCTTGTCGGTCTTCCGTCTGTCGGGATTCGAGCGTGTCGGTCAACTGCGTTGTCGGTCGTTTCGTGTCGGTTATTTCCCTGTCGGCGAATCGGCGTTTCGGTCATTAGAAGGAGACCCATATATATATATAGATATATATATATATATATATATATATATATATATATATATATTCATATGTATCCATCCATCTGCAACCCATTCTATCACAAGTGTTCAGGGTATCATTTCAACAGTGGCAGTCATTTAGAGCCAGGGTTCACACTGTCAGGTGGCTATCCCTATAATGGTTGTTCTTCTGTACCACGCAATCATATACACACCCACACCTATGGCCAATTTAATGTGTCCAGTCCACCTACTCTATGTCTTTGTAATATGACAGGAAACCTGATCACCTGTAGAAAACCCAAGCAAGCACAGGGCAGACATGCAGACTCCACATTGAAGGCATTATAGTGGTGAATCAAACCAGGGAACCTGTTAGGTGACAATACTACACACACAATAAACACACACACACACACACACACACACACACACACACACACACACACACACACACACACACACACACACACACACACACACACACACACACACACACACACACACACACACACACACACACACACACACACACACATATGAGAATGGTAACCCAAGAGTTTCTCACTGGCCAGTTGACAAAACATCATTGCTGCAAGGTGGCTGGTATCTTGTAACAGAAGTTAGACTTGCAGAATTGTAAGAATATAAGTATTATACTTTCTGTCATCATCCAAGTATGTCCTGTCTTTTAGTTATTACATAGTTAGATATGCTTTGGGAATGTGAAGACATGCACCCACATTAATGTTATAGGAGCTTGTCTCACTCAAAATGATTTTTTCCATCTTTTACAACCATCAAAATGTTCCTGTCTGAGCAGTAGCCTTCAAAGGTTTGTGGTGATTTTTTGGTGCCTATTCTTGTGTTGAATAAATGAGACATGACTATTCAGAGTAAACCCAAAAATATAGCATAAATAATATATCTATTTAACATAGACAGGTAGATATAAATAAATATAGACAGATACATTTACAGATCTACATATACACACAGATATGCACATACATAGACATATCTTCTCTGTGAGGAATTGCAGCACAGTCCCTTGCAATGCTACTGCACACTCATGCAATCTCACATGTTCCCTGCTACACACAATATAATGATACAGTTCAGAAGAAGTGTTTTTTCCAGTAATGCAAACATATCTTGTGGAAGACAAGTGACCTTACTTCTTGTGAACTTGTATATTCCAGCACTGTAGAAACACAACATCTGGGAAGAGTAAAAAAGTGTAAAACAGTGCACAGAAGTCTTGGGTACACTTGTTTCATGCTAACATATGCAAGTCAGTGATTCTCGAGATTCCATGGCATAAGGACCCATATATAATATATATATATATATATATATATATATATATATATATATATATATATATATATATATATATATATATATATGGGTCTACTTGAAATAACCGAAAGACCACAACACCGAAACTCAAATAACCGAGACCAGAATCACAAAACACCAAAAATTGCGAAACTGTAAACCACACACATAACACACAAACAGACACACAACTGCCCCAAACTAGCAAACACACCAACCTACACTAGTGATAGGCAGGGGGCAAGCCCCCCCGCACCCCCCCACATGGACCCAAGATAGGAGAACATGGATCACAGACTGAGCACTGTGGCAGGGCTAGCCATAAGTAGGTTGAGAGCACAGCTTACTCCAACTTACGAGTGGGACCCATGCTAATGGTAGAAGGGATATATCTGCCTCTATTGGCCAGTGTGTGCCTGCCATAAAGCCCAGCAGCCCTAGCCAATAATCTACTGCTTAGCCAGTGTTAGCTCTGTTGAGTGAAAGCTGGATGTAAAGCCAATCAACCTGACAAACATGAACTAAGAATTGCTACACTCAATGTTCACTGACAGGATGGAGCATGTGGATGACATGATGGTGGTGAGGATTTTGGACATCCTATGTATCAAAGAGACAAGATGGACGTGCAGTGCAGCAAAGCGACTTGGCTTGGGATGCAGACTCTTAACTAAGGTGGAAGGCAGACTAGAAATGGTGTGAAAATTGTGGTAAGGGGCAGTCTTCAGAAGGCAATGAGGAATGTCATCAGAATTAGTGACAGACTCATGGCAATCAGACTCAAATGTAATGATAATACATTCAGAGAGCAGTTGCAGGACCTACTAGATAAAGCAGGATGGCATGAGCTGGTGTTAACAAAGGGTGACTTGAATGCACATATTCGAGCAGACAGAATAGGATATTAGGACTGTCTGTGTCCACAAGGGTGTGACAACAGGAATAAAGAAGGAGAGGCCATTATAGACCAGTCTTCTAAATTCTAGACTTCTCGATAGTCACCAACACATGGTTCAGAAAAAAAGACAGTCTTAAGATCACATACAAGAGGGGTCAACATCCAACTCAGGTAGACTTCCTCCTATTAAGGAAAGGGCATTGAGGAAGAATCAGTGACTGTAAAGTCATTCCCAGTGGAACAGTCATCCTACAGCATAAACCACTGGTTGCCACAATCAGATGCAAGCAGTGGCCAAAGAAGGCTCTAAGGTCAACAGACACCAAGCTGAAGACCTAGAAGTTGGCTGGAGAGAAAGTACAATAGCTCAAGGAGTTAATCAGGGCTCTAGCACCCCAAGAAGGAGAGGAAATAGGTGGAGTTGATGAAGAATGGCAGCTCCTCAAAGCAGTTTGTGTGAGGACTACACAACAAATATGTTGCCGAGCCAGGTATGAAATAAGATAAATAAGGAAAGCTGGTGGTAGAATGCAGAAGTCCAGGGAGTTAACAAAAGAAAGAAGGAGTGCAGGAAGAAGTGGGAGATAGAAAAGACTGACCAGGCTAGGAAGGAATACTGATTGGCTAACAAAGAAGGTAAGAAAGGAGTTGCAATAGTAAAAAACAGGGCATCAGAAGCACTCTACCAACTTCTGGAAAGTGACTCAGTAGGTGGCACGAAGAAGCTATGTCAGGTTGCAAGGCAAAACTAGAAAGATAAAAAAGATAGTCAGACACCCTTCATAAGGGATGCCAGCAACAACCTGCTCACCAGTCCACAGGACATCAAAGGCAGATGGAAGGAGTATTTCCAGCAGCTATTAAATGAAGAAAACTCCACAGAAGCTGTACTGCCCTAGAAACAGCCTATGATGAGAGAAGATGAGAAGCCCACCCTAGAAGATGTAAAAACAGCACTATGGAAAATAAAGTCAGGGAAAGCAGCAGGCTCAGATGAGGTATCAGCAGATATAATAAAGATGCTGGGTCAAATAGGGGAGAAATGGCTCCTGAGGGTAATAATAGCAGTGTGGAGAGAAAGGCATATCCCAGATGTCTGGAAAATAAGCATACTCATGTTAGTGTACAAGAACAAAGGGGACATCCACAACTGTGGGTAGTACAGAGGCATCAAACTCCTGTCACATTGCATGAAAGTTCTAGAGAGGGTGATGGATAAATGGATACACTGAGTAGTAGAATGTAAGATGGGAGATGAGCAGCCTGGATTTAGATCAGCATGAACTACAATTGACTCAATGTTTCCAGTGAGACAGATACTTGAGAAGAAGTTATAGATGAGGAGAGAGTCCAACTGGGCTTTCCTAGACTTGGAGAAAGCATATGACAAAGTCCCAAGAAAGCTGATCTGGGCAGTACTGTGGTGGTTTGAAGTCCCAGAAACATTGGTAGAATTAGTGGGTTTTTCACTCATAATTTGGGGCATTTTTTCCATCAGTTTTTATTACAAGAAGTAATAAAGTTACCTTCTTACATTAAAGATTCATTTGACTTTATTGATAAAATAAAGGATGTAAAATGGAATGGCAACATGTACTTTTTAGTAATGGATGGTGTGAGCTTGTACACAAGTATAAATCATGAATTTGGTATGCAAGCCATGGAATATTTTTTGAAAGACAGTCCTAGAACACAATATATAAAATAGTTAATTCATTTTTGTCTAATTAATAATATTTTTGAATTTGATGGTCAGCTATATAGACAATTGCAGGGGACAGCAATGGGGGTGGCTTTTGCCCCCATGTATGCAAATTTATTCATGGGCGTGATGGAAAACACAAATGTTTATAGAAGTAATTTTTTTCAAAAATTTGTCATTAAAAATGTTCAGATCATAGACAATCTTATTTTTATTTGTCAGGGAGGCCAAGATGAAAAACAATTATTTCTTAAATATCTGAATGAAAATAAGTATCGAATAAAGTATGTTGGGTTACACGAGGGTGTTAAGGTAAACTATTTAGATATAACGTTGGAAGGTCTAGAGAATGGAGAGATTAAAACCAGCATTTTTAGAAAACTTCACCAGGTAAATCATATGTCACATGCTCAAAGTTGTCATCCAAGACACACACTTAATAACATCCCCCTTTGGTGAGATTTTAAGAACAAATAGATTATGTAATAATGTGAATGAAGCCAGGGAAGAGGCTAATAAAATGGCAAATATGTTTATTAATATGGGGTATAATGCAGATATGGTGGCTAATAGTTATAGTAAGGTGTTTAATAATAAGGGTAAGAGAGAAAATAGCTATAGAGGAAATATAATAAAAAGCAAGGGGAAAGTACAGGTTGACTTCAGAAAAACAGTTATATTACGTTTCAAAATATACATTATTTTCAGATAAGCAAGCTGAGCTAGTTAGGAATTATTGGCAAATAGTTATAAGGGAGGTTTCTTCTTTAAAAAAAGTAGCTTTAAAGTTTTCATATCAAAGAGGCAGTAGCCTTAAGGATTTTTTAGTTCATAGTTCTTACAGAAGACCACAGGAATTAGTTAGTGGAGGAATAAAATGGGCAGGTTTAATGCCTTGTGAGAAATGTGCAATATGTAGTATCAACTTTTAATATTATTAATGGCATTAAATTTCATACACAAGGCAATTTTTCCTGCAAAAGTACAAGTATAATTTATGCTATAAAATGTTCCTGTCACAATTTTTACATAGGAGAGAGTTAAATAAGTCTTGGAGAAAGGATTAAAGAACATATTAGAGATATAAGAACTAATAAATGTACAAGCCCTTTAGCAGAACATTTTAGTCAGGTATATCAAGGTGATGTTAGTGAACTAAAGGTTACAATATTAGAACAAGTTGTTGTGTCTTTCGGCTTTCCCTGGTTAGGGGTTGCCACAGCGGAACTCCGGTCTGCTAATGATTGGCAGTTGATTTGTACATGCCGAGTTACCAGCCCTGATGCGCAACCTTCAACGAAGGAATGCCCATTCACACATGTCTCCACACAGAAGATGCTCTAGCTGAGAACTGAACCGGACAGCGTCTTACTGTGAAGTGACAACGCTACCGCAGCACCACCACCGGGTGAAGACACTATAAAATATACATTAAGAAAGAAAGAATCTGTTTTTATATTAAAATATAATACTTTACATCCTAGAAGTATGAATAGAGAATGTAACTGGAAAAATTACATAGAATAAACTAGGATGTATGTATATGTCTTTTAAAAGTGTGCAATATATTTAATTGATTAATTGTTTAATGATATAATTGTAAATTAATTTAAATGATGTTAGATTTTATATAAAAGCTTGGGATTTTTATATCATGAATTTACTCTGTAAAGGCTGTTTAAAGCCTAGGCGCTAAGAGAAATTTATTCCTATGTTTTTTAGTTATATGACATTTTATATCTGCTGTTCAAATAAAAGAACTTGGAGGTACTATTCCTGATCATTTGTGGCACTAAATAGTTTTCTTATCTTTGCTGGATAAAATTACAACTGACTCAATGTTTGCAGTGAGGCAAATGCTTGAGAAGAAGCTACAGATGAGGAAAGAGTCCAACTAGGCATTCATAGACTTGGAGAAAGTATATCACAAGGTCCCAAGAAAGCTGATCTGGGCAGTACAGTGGTGGTTTGTAGTCCCAGAAACATAGGCAGAATTAGTGCATTGTATGTACAAGGACCCAGTGATTCAAGTACGATCAGTGTTCGGTCTCACAGAGAGGTTCCCAGTGGGAGTGGATGTACACCAGGGTCCAGCTCTGAGCCCATTGCTGTTCATACTGTTGATGGACGACATTACCAAACAGGTCAGAGAGGACAGATCAACAAAGTTGCTGTATGCAGATGATGCGGCATTACAGGCTGACTCTGAGCTACAACTTCAGCAAAGGATAGGAGAATGGAATGCAAAACTGAAGGTGCATGGGATGAAACTAGCACAGATAAGACAGTGGTAATGGCAGCAAATTGGGGAAATCAGAAGAAGTGGAGAATGGAGATAGAAGAGAAGATAGTGGAACAGGTAAACAGCTTCAAGTATCTGGGAAGGGTATTTGAGGAGAAGGGAAGTCTGAATTAAGAGGTCAAAGCTAGAAGCAGGGGGGTTTCAGTCAATTGACATGGAGTGTCAGGTGTAGTCTGTGACAGAAGAATGCCAAGGAAGCTGAAAAGTAAGGTGTACAAGACAGTGATGTGACCAGTACTACTGTACTGTACAGAAACCTGGGTAATAAAGGCAGAACACTGGAAGAAGCTAGAGGTGATGGAAATAAAGTGCCTAAGATGGGTGGTAGGATACACACTGTGGGAGAGACAAAGAAATGAGGACATACGAGCAGAAGCCAAAGTAGCTCTAACTGCAAAATAGATCAAAGAGAACAGATTATGGTGATTTGGGCATGTGTGCAGAAAAGCAGAAGACAATCTGGTGAGGAAGATTTGGAACAGACAGGAAGAAGGTAAGAGTAAGTGAGGACATCCAGCAAAGAGGTGAATGGATTGTGTAAAAGAAGATCTGTGACAGTCAGGCATGAGTGTTGAAGAAGGCAGGAGTGTGGCACTGAATCGAGAGAGTTCGCAACAGTTAACACGATACCCCGACCCCATGTAGAAAAAATGGGAAAAAGGGGGTAGAGGTTGATGATGATGATGATGATGATGAAGATGAAGATGAAGAATGGTGACATATATAAATGGCAATTCTATACATGCTGTCATTCCATTCCATTGGTAGGAGACCTTAATCACAATGTTTTCTTCAGAAATCACACAAAACTTAACATTATAAAAGAAGAAACATTTAGAGCAATTGCTCTGAACTGAGTATTGGGACAACAAGCTTCCTACAAGGCAAGAAAATTGAGTCAAAAAAGAAAAGCTGAGAGTCTTGATGCAGGGATATGGGAACAAATGAAACCAGATTGTTTTTTCTAGTAAGAGAGATAGGTCAAAATGACTTCAGTCTGTTACAGACCTTTCCTGATTAAGGCCAGGTTGTTACAGGAGCAACTTCAGAGGTTGTGGAAGTGAGAAAAGGGGACATACCACACAGTTGCTTTACCAAATGCTTTTCACTTAGGACAGTATCCATATGTACTGCAATGCATTAATCTGGCCTCAGTAAATGGAACAACATTGTGATGTGCTGGAGAACAAGCAGAAATCAAGGATGAAATACAACAGGATCTTAAGCAAGAGTTGTACTTGGATAACAAGGACAATTTAAAGAAAATGTTACTGTAGGAGCATGTAGACAAATAGAAGAAAACAAGAAGGTTCCAGGCCCCATATGAGTCCTCCTTTAATGGAATTTCACACACCACCACCAGAATTTCCCCCAAGAATAGGGTAGCAAAGTGTATATATGGATTTGGCCAATGAAGTTATAAGAGAAGGCTTCTTTAGGTTGAGTTATGAATTCTTAAACAATGCAGTGAATAAAATTACCAGCAAGGTTGTGCCATGGTTATCAACAGGAGGTTTAAAGCTGCCACATCATCTTCAGCCATTCTCTGACTGGTTTTGTCAGAACGGAAGGCTGTATTTTTACAGGGCAGTGTCTACTGAATGTGCCATAACTTGCAAGTCCTTTGTGGGCTTTATTCTGGTACTACATCTCACGTGTGGAAAAACCAACACTATGACAACACTGTGCTCAACACATATGATATACGTGATTTGGTTGACTTTCTGCTGCTGACACCATCCAAAAGTGGGAACCATAAAGTTTTTTTTTTTTTTTTGTCAATCAGTGGCTATTTGGGGAGGTTGGGTCCTTTACAGGACAAGTCTATTACCACAGCATGGCTGATGGAGTTTTCTGGAATTCTCATCCACTTGGAGAGTGAGTCTTTCAAAGCCCCAAAGAGGGGGGGAGAAAGAAAAAGAAAGAAAGAAAGAAAGAAAGAAAGAAAGAAAAAGAAAGAAAGAAAGAAAGAAAGAAAAAAAATACCATTTTTGTATAGGAAAGTCTTTTTGGCTTTACAATCCCATTTTCGCTAAACATAATTACAGTAGGATATTTGACAGAAACAACAACAGGAAAACATTTACAATTTCAAAAATTTGCAGTTTTAGAATAATATGCATAATAAGAGCAACAAGAAAATACTGTTATATACATACTTTAACAGAGATACAGCAAAGGATTATAAAAAGATATAACTGCACTAGTAGTAGTATAAGCTGAGAGTAAGAGAGCTGTAAAGAAGGGAGCTAGTGATTATGGAAGGCAGAAAAGCAGGAGCAGATTGACAGCAGAGATAATTACAGTGTAATAGAGAGGGAGGGGGCAATACCTCTCAACCTCTTACTGTAGGAAATCTGGACAAAGTCTAAAATAATGGGGGCACCAAGGGCCAAGATAAGGTCATATTTTTAAATATTATTATAAACCGAAAAATTTGCTAAAATTACACAATTTGTGTTAGTATGCATTTTCTGACAGACGCAAAGTATGAAATTCAAATGTATTCCATTGTTCCGTGGCTTCAATCATCAGTGAATTGCCAGAAAAATGGAAGTTTTATGAGGAGCAGCCCAAAAATATGAGGCAAAAATCAGGACATTCTGGGAAAATCTGGACAGTTGAAAGGTATTGGGGGTAGGATATGGATGTAAAGAAAGAGTGAGTGTGAGATAGTCAATGTACAGAGCAGAATAAGAGGGAGAGAAAGAGGTGGGAGACTGAAAAAGAAGAAAAATATGCACAATAGGTGAGTGAGAAATGTTAGATGGGATGGGAGCAAGCAGACAAGTAGGAGGATGTTAAGTATTGTTTTAGGCTGCTTTTGAAATGTTTTATTGTGATGTCTTATTTCAGAGTAGAGGGTACAGAGTTCCATTTTGTTTTAACATAAGAAATTTGGAGTGAGTTACCAGCAGTGTTACAGGCTTTTGTTGGTAGATCTCTGGGGTATTTGTGGGAAGCTGGGTTTAAGGATGTTTTGTGGTGATTATAATGTTTGGAATTAGGTTGTGAGCAGGGATTAGTTGTGAGTATATAAGTTATTTGGACAATTCTAACTACTTGAGGTCCTTCAGTGGCACACAGTGACGTATGTGCACTGTTTCAGGAGTTTGTTGCAAATTTGGCTGTTTTATTATAGCATGCAGGTTTGTTAAGGTGGGAGATGCACATAGTAGGGAGGGGAGAAGGTGGGAAACAGCAAGTGATATTCTGGAGGTATTGGTGAGTTAAGCTGTGCCAAAGAATTCCAGGTTTTCGGTGTGATTTTTGATGGAATGGTAAATATGTACATGACTTTTAAGATGACATCTAGGATCGATCTATTATGACTCCCAATAGTTTGGTGTTTGGTACTGTTTCTGTGAGGGTGTTGTTAGATGAGGTAATGATAAGGGATAGTTTGGGTCATTTTAAAGATTTGGGAGTAAATGCCATTAAGTTGGGGTTTTTTTTGGCATTTACTAGTAGTTGGTGGTTACCTAACCGTGCTTCACTGGATATGAATAACTATTAAGACATGTGTTGGAGTTAGGGCAGACTTCGGTAGAGAATATGGGGGCAACATTGTCAGTATATTAAACTAGAGAGATGCATTTGCTGGCTTTATTGAGGTTATTAGAGAGGATATTGAAAAGTAAAGACCCAGAATGGAGCCACGAGGCTCACCTACTGTAACAGGTAGGAGAGATGAAAGGTTCTGTTTCCATATAACAGCCAGTAGACTGACAGAGAGATAACTGAGAAGCCAAGAAATGGTTGACTGGGATAAAGAGAGAGAGAAGGTAGTACTGTAGTAGGGGGTAATGAGACATGGTGTCAAATGCTCTTGACATGTCAAAGAAAATGGAGGATACCAGTTTGCTGTTATTTCATTCTGAACTAATACTTTCAGTGATGGTGAGAAGGTTAGCAAAAGTAATGTGGTGTGGATGGAAGCCATGTTGGGTGGAGGACAGGAGGTAAAATTGTTATTGGTCTGTAGATGGAGAGGTGAGTGTTTGTGCCATCTTTGTGTAAAGGTATATTGTGGGATTTTTGTTCAGTGATCATGTGAAATCCCTGCAGTGATCGTATGACATCTCTGCAGTGATCATATGATATTCTTATATAAATAAGTGAATTTGATTTTACTTAATGCTTACTTCTCTTTATATGCTGTTCTATCTTTTCATTACAGGTTCTTTAGTCACCTTTGTTACTGCTGTAGAGAATGTCATATTATGGGTTTGCTTATGTGTGATACTCATAGATGTTCACCACTGCATGTCTAAAGAAAGACTGGTTTGTTTGTATGCATCAGTGTTACTGTTTGTATCTGCTTACTTCTTAGTTTAATTAAGTGGTGAGCATATGTGCAATTCTCCGCCTTTTAGCCAGTACCATGGCACATTGTGTATGCCATAGCTTTTAACCTTTTAGCACAAAAAATACCAAAAATAAAGGGGGACAAAGCCCCAAATATAGAACACATTTTGAATATTGCTATTATAAATTTATAAAGTTGCTAGAATAGAATGTCTTGTGTTACCATGCATTTTCTAAAAGATATGATGTCTGAAACTTAAACGCCTGTCATTATTTAGTGAATTCAGTCCTCACTGATTTGCCACAAAATCCAGAAAATCACATATTTTATGAGGAACAGACCAAAAATATTAGGTAATAATCTGGACAGTCTCAGAAAATCTTGACAGTTGAGAGGTATGCTACATGCCTCTGTCTGCCATGACCGCCTCCAGCTGCAGGCTCCTCATCTGACCAATCATCTGTGTTGGCTGGCCCTGACTGTGGTGCTGTGAACTGTAGTCTCTGTCCTGGGGCACACTGTTGCAATGGTTTTCTAATTACAATATTAGGTAAGATGGCACAGACAGTCAGTATTTTGACAGAGGTGGTGGGGTCATATTATTGGGCACTTTAAGATGTATCCAGAGAGTACAGCCATGACTTGAGCAAGCCATGTTCACTGTCTGTGATGAAATTTCTAATCTGTGCATTTGCAGTGTTGTAACCTTGTTGTATGGATTTCTCATAGGCCTTATGAGACAAAGTTCAAGAGCCTATCCTGCAGTCTCATGTCCTTGTATAAAGTCACTGCTTGGAAATCTTAGGAACAGGTCAGAGGTATGCCATATATAGGATATGTAGAAACTGCCAGGATGACCTGCACCTACATTATAGATGATATCTTGTGTATTACAGATCACCTGAGAGTTGAAGGAGTGAAAGCCTTCTCTGTTCACATACCTCCTTCTGAGTTCAACAGGTGGGGCTTTTATTTCAATATGGGTGCAGTCTATGGACCCCAGCACCTGTAGGAAATGAGCTATAGCATAGAATGTTTGTTTGGCAGCAGCACTGCCCTCTGCAGTACGTGAAAACCAGATATGCTCCCCTACATGTTGAAGCATTGCACTGAAGAACTGCTGGAATATTCTTGATATAGGGGCTTGAGAAACCCTCACTGTGTCACCTGTAGGTCAATGGAAAGTCCTTGTAGCTAGTATACATGAAGCTAAACATACCTTAGTTTCCACTGAGATAGGTTTTCCATGATTCTCACTGGGCGTCAGATAAGGATGGCAGATGTCTAAAATTTCTTGTATAGTATCCCTGTCCACCCTGTAGCACTCAGGTATTTAAATTTCATATAGTCCATGGTAGATCAAAAGTGGTCTAAACACCCTACACCTTCTAGGCTGATGTTGGCAATAGCAGCAGCAGCACCTTGTATGAGAATCTGTTGCAGAGGTTTATAATGGTTCCATCAACCCCTAACATTTTTTAACATTTTCCTCAGGATATATTCTACCATGTGTTAAAATTCAGAGCTAAAGTTAGTGCCACATGTTTGCTCTTGTTTTATATGTTTCTTATTCACTCCACTATAATATTTCACTTAATTAGCATGCAGCACAGCTGGAGATACTGCCACCAGTATATTCTGATGCTAATCCTTGTGTTGCAGCCAGCCGTGATGTACACTGCTGTTTCCTGAACTGCAAACTGCTTCATCGACATTGCTTGTCATGCACATGAGCTTAGGGTGATGAGCAGGTATTCATGAATGTCCATCATAATAAAGTATTATAATAATTTGCTAATAATACATAATCCAGATATCTTTTTCTGTCAGTAGATACTGTCTTTCATATGTATTTTTAACTGTGCCAACCATTATATTTAGAAATAACTCAGCATAATAAGGAAATAGTTACAAAGCAAACCATAATATTTCCGAATGCTTATTAAAAAAACTCATACACATATGATCATGCTGTAACAGTAGAGTAGCTTCTAAAATGTCAAGACACTGACTACATTGGCCAGTTAAGCATTGTGAACCTTTCCCTACTTCCATGACTTTTAAATTTTCACTAGTATTTGCCCAGATGGCAAAATGGCAAATGAAGGCAGCAATTTCCTCCTTCTCTTTTTTCTTCCCTCATGCAATTTTACTCATAAGTGATGTGAACAAAAAATATTCATTCTCAACTTTATGGTCACCTCCTATTGCCTCAATTCCCTGTTCCCAAATAACCATACAAACAAGGCTGTTGCAGTAGCGACCAAATAAATGAATTAATGAAGCAAACTCATGTTAGATTTCATCTGTATAGACTGTAAATATCACACTATAAACAACATTGGTACGTATGAACTTAAATGACACCATTACAAATACAAGCATCTTAACTGCCGACATGGCATAAAGCCCTCCTAATGACATTTAAATTGAAAAATAAATCCTGCCACTGCCTGTGCAGTGCCATTTTGCACTCTATTCTTCAATTAAAACATCAAACTAGATAAAAAGGGGGAAATGCAAACAAAAACAGGGGCTAAGGCCATTAAGAGCCACCCATTGTACTGGCAATAGAATGTTTCCCTCTTTTTCTTACTATTTTTTTCTCTTTATTTTTATATTATAAAACTGTATGCAACTAAATAAATTAAATAATTAAATAAATACATGCTCACCAGTTTTATTCATGTATGCTACCTGTATACATTAATTCTAATTTATCAGTGACCTTATTTGGTGATTGATGGCTTGATAAATGATCATTTCAAAACAATAATATATTTAAATTATATTACTTCAGGCTCTGATCTTTTTTGTACCAAACTGGGTCTCTATCCTAAATCTCTTGATGTTCGGTTAATGAAATGCATAGCAATAGACTTGCTACTCTGTGAATAACAAGCCTTCTGACTCTCTCTCTATTGCTTGAAGTTTGGAAGCTCTTGTCCAGTTTAGTCCTGAAACAACTGCTGACCAAACTATCTCTATTTGTGAATACTCATATCTGATTGTGGGTAAGTCATGTAGAATGTTATATTTAATTTGTCTCTTGGGTATAAATACCAATCACTCCCCCAGCATGAACAATGAATGTATGGAGAGATCCTACCCTTTGGACAGTCTTTGAAAGGTGACTAAGTAGCTGAATCCATCATAATGTAGGAATTCTGTTTCAAACAATTTCAGAGTTGGCTCAGTTGAACCCAAAATTAGCTTTGTTGGGTCAGATAGAAGCTCTGGCCTGAGCTTGTGAAATGAAAGAATGTCCTGTGATGAGAATGGTCCATAATACTAGAAATAAATGAAATTGTTAAAGTATTAATTGTGGCAGAACTGTTGAATATGTCTCAACTATGCATTGGAAGACTACCACCCTAATGTTATAGGAACTTCTGTGGACTGACCTGAAGCAGCTATGTCAGAAGCCCAGCCAATTCTGAATGAGTGGGAAGTGTAATTGTTCAGGAAATGCCTACATGCTTTAAAACTCACCATAACTTATTGGAGACCTCGCAACTGGTGATCTTGTGGTGTTCTTTGGTAACAAATTCAATGCTGTTAGAGTTTGGGTGTATGATTAGCTTCTTGAGAGTTCTGCCCCATGCCACCAGGCAAATGAGAGAGTCCTTCCTACTCTGTTAATTAATTTGGTAGCCATAACCTGTGTTGGACCAAATTAAAATATCTTCCTGATATTCCTGATCTCCCTAATTAATAACAACCTCAGACCACTTCTTGGATCTCTGCTTAAGTTTATGATGGCTACTGCATCATCCAACAATGAATAATGCACTTTGGAATATTTTTTCTCTATGCCATCATTTAATGATATTTCCTTTGGATGTGATAAATGATACATTATAAAGTATTTTCCTGATTTCTTTTTGGGAAACAGGCCTAAAGGGAAAGTAATGAATGGTTAAAATTGAGTGAATTAAATGGGCAGTTGATATGCCCTTCATGTATTTCTTTGGAGATTAGAAAATTAAATTTCTTTTCCAATTGTTAATTTTAAGTTTTTGCATCATGGAAGTGTGTGTTGGATATTAGATCTTATAGAAAAACAGTCACTGAAACCTTTAATTAAAAGCTTGGCTGCTTTTTGGACTGGATATTGTTTCAATATTTAATTAAGGGATCTTATTTTAATGGGAGAAGAGTTTCTGTTCATCTTATCTGAATCTATGGAAATTGTAGGCTCTGTTGAAGCCACAGAGATAAGTTTTTTCCTTGTCTGGTGTTGGCTGTGAATTGAATTGTGCCCTATTCTGGAGCAGATTTGAATTAAGAGCACTCTCCGAGTCTTTGTGCCAAAATTTTTGGCAGGTTGTCTTCATCCACAAATTTCACAAATGTGACAAAACCTACAAGCACTTAAGACTATCAATCAGTTCACTGTCTCCAAAGCCACCAAAATACAACCATGAAAATAATGTAACCCATAAATAGTAGTTACAGTGAAAGTGTGATTGGTCAAGCAAACTGACAAAAATGGATTTCACAAGTGCTGTGTCTATGGGACACCTTTTGTCATATTTAAGTTTCTTTATTAAAGTCTACCCTTTGAATACATTAGTGACTGATCAATGCTTGGTAACAGTGGGGACTTCAAATATCCTGGTAAACAAACTTAGTGCTGCTAAGTGGATGTTGACTGTACCAGGGTGAGGCCCCATGTGTTACTACAGTAGTGGAGATAAAGTAAAATAATTTAGTGTAACAGTACCATTCCATATTTTCTAAACTGTTGAACAATTGTATGAATTGTTTCATTGTTGTAGTGTAAGCCATCTTACTGCTCCTAGCCCATGAATTCCAGAACCACAATGATGTTACACTTTTCCAATCCTCCAATTTTTTTTCTGGAATTGGAGTGGGGAGTAAATCTGATAGAAGAGTCCATTTTTTGAATTGTGGAACCTGTAGTCAAGAATGTGAATCCGCTAGTTTGTTTTTGGAACCATTAATGTGCTCTGCTGTAAAAGACAAGTTGACCTTCAATGAAATAAGAACTAAAAGACTTATAACAGAGTTTACCAAAATATTTCTGGATGACTTCTTTGTGAGTAACTCAACTACCATTTCATTGTCTGACCTGAATATTAAACCATTTGTTTCTGAGTTGCTCTTGCTATGTAAGAACTGACACCTTTATTCAGAAAATCTCTAAAAGTGTGATGTCTATCCTTATTGATTGGGACCAAGTTTTTGGCCATGGTTCTGAGAACCAGTGCCCACTAAAATAACGACCAGTTCCAAATTTGCCAGAAGCATCAGTGACTGCTTATAGATTTTCATTCGATACCAATCATCCTACCAAAAAGCTATGCCATTGTAATCCTGCAGGAAAAAGCACCACGAGTGAAGGTCTTCCTTGACTCTGCTGTTGACCATGACCTTATGATGTTTCTTTCAGCCTCCTTGCAACAGGTCTGTTAATGACCTTGTAGGTGTTCTACTAGTTTCTATAGCTCAGCATGCAAAATTGTGAAGATCTAGAAGCTCCATTAATGGCCTGATGGTTATCCATTTGGATGATTCCATGCTGTTGACCAAATTGATGGCCTTGCTGATCTTTACTTTTGGTAATTAGAAACAACCTTAAGTGGCATGAATCTTGATACCCAAAAATGTTAATACATTGGTTGGTCCTTCCACCTTGTCATCAGCTAACGGAACTCCTAAAGAGTTGCATAACTTGATGAAGGCCTGAAGTCCTTCATTGCTTTGTGTTTCCTCTTTATCAGCACTATAAAAAACTCATTCAGGTATTGCACCCCAAGGAAAGAAGGCTTCAACTTTCTCTAGCACCAAAGGAGAATCTTACTGAAACAATCAAAAAAACAAATAGGGCAATGAACACCCCATTGGCATGCACTGTCAAAGAAATATGTACCATTCAATTCCATGCCTATCCTGTGCTAGTCCTAGAGTCAAATGGGTAAGAAGTGAAACACAGATTGTATCTCTACTTAGGCAACCCACAGATCTCTGCTTAAGTTTATAATGGCTACTGCATCATCCAACAATGAATAATGCACTCTGAAATCTTTTTTCTCTATGCTATAATTTACTGATATTCCCCTTGGATGTGATACATGATACATTAAAAAGTATTCTCCTGATTTCTTTTTGGGAAACAGGCCTAAAGGGGAAGTAATGAATGGTTTAAACTGGGTGAATTAAATGGGCAGTGGATATGCCCTTTCTGCATTTCTTTGGAGATTAGACAATGAACTATCAACTCTTTTCCAGTTTTTGATTTTAAGTTTTTGCATCATGGAAGTGTGTGTTAGATATTAGATCTTATGGACAAACAATCAGTGAAACTTTGAATTAAAAGCTTGGCTGCTTTTTGGACTGGGTATTGTTTCAACTGTTCATTAAGGACTCTTATTTATATGGAAGAAGAGTTCCAGTTCAGATTATCTGAATCTATGGAAATTGTAGGCTCTGTTGAAGCCACAAAGATAAGTTTTTTCCTTGTCTGGTGCTGGCTCTAAATTGAATTGTGCCCTATTCTGGAGTATATTTGAATTAAGAGCACTGTCAGTGTCTTTGTGCCAACATTTTTTAGTAGGGTGTCTCATTCCACAAATTTCACAAATGTGATGAAGCCTACAACCATGCCAACCATAGCTGCCTGCATTGAAAGCCCAAAAGGTTTTGCCTTTGATTGCCAAGTGCTCACCATATTGCCTATCCACCATGATATTGAGCAAGGTGTCTGTTGTATGGTGTCCCATTTTAATTGGCTGTCTTTTGCTTTTACTTTCCTGAATGTCTGCACCATAGTGGTACCAAGACATGCCTCCTTTCAAGACATGATCCTTCCTTACTATGAGAAACTAACCTAAAAATTGGTGGCCATACAACAGGATCCTTTTCTATGGTGACTGCCATATAGTGTTTAAACCCCACTACAAAATTGTCCAAGGAATTTACTTTTAAGGGTTCAGGCAGAACTTCTATAAGGACTTTTGACACTTTAAGATCTGTATCAGGTATTCTTTGAATTCAACCTGCATCTATTAAATGAAAAATGTCATTAACATTACCTCTCCAATTTTTCTCTTTTGCTGCTTGTGATATGTAAGCAATAATAACAGAACCCTGTATTTTGTTTGCTATGGTATATACATGCTGACAGTGTTTGTAATACTGTGGTATAGTGTTGCTGAGGCAGTCTCCTATACAAAAGGTGTCAGTAGCAACAAAGGAAATAAAGGGGTGTTATAGATATCTGTGTTAACAGTGCTGGGTTTATGATCAAAAGGTGTGTCATTATTCCTACCTGCTATCTGAGCTAATCATGTTCTGCCTTCTTCATTAAGAGCTTCAATAAACATCCGATTACCCAATGTTCCTGACACCTTATCACCTAATCAAATTTACTGATAATTGTCCTTGGGCTCCTGTACAGTTGTTTCCTTCTTTGGGAAAAGAAGCCTCTTCTGCATTGCTTGCCTCATTACATGGCCTTGATGGACTCTTCATTGCGGCCAGACCCATATGAGACATAAGGTCATTCTCATCCCTGGAGGACTTTTCAAATAACAATCTGTTTTTTTCAGAAATACTACTCCAACTTTGCTTAAAATTGTGCAGTAACATCATGCTGACTAACCTAAAAGAAAAATAAATAATTAAGTAAAAACCTGGAAAAAAAAAAAAAAAATATATATATATATATATATATATATATATATATATATATATATATATATATATGTGTAGATATACATATATTTATATTTGTGTGCGTGTGTATATATATATATATATATATATATATGTGTGTGTGTGTGTGCATATATATATATATATATATATATATATATATATATATATATATATATGTGTGTGTGTGTGTGTGTGTGTGTGTGTGCATGTGTGTGTGTGTGTGTGTGTGTGTGTGTGTGTGTGTGTGTGTGTGTGTGTGTGTGTGTGTAGATTTGTAATTGAATTTAGATGGTATGGGTTTATTTATGGGTTTGCTGCCTAATTATTTAAACTTTATATCTAACTCTTTCTCTCTGTCTCTGTATCTCTCTCTCTCTCTCTCTCTCTCTCTCTATATATATATATATATATATATATAAATATATAGTAGTTGCTGTAAATGGCAAAGGGCATTTTTTTATTAGAAAACAAGTAAAAAGGTAGGCGCTTTCACAAAGTAAAATCCAGTTGTTCAGACCATATAAAACAAAGGATAAATTAAATACATATACGTGTACTAAAAATTCAAACACTCCAATCAATATTTAATAAAAAATCACATGTAACATTTTGTCACTAATAGTAACAATGTACCACCAACACAACCCTCACTGCTTTAAGGCCAGTCTTAAAGAGACCTTACCATTGAGCCCCTTAGGCTTATCAGCTTGCAATATAGTTTCCTGCTTTCTTTCTTGTTGATAACATCACCCAATCTACCGTCATCCCTCAATAATTCAGTAATCATAAAAGTAAACAAATGTACATCACCTGCTTCTAAAATCTGATTCACTAATGGCTTCTTCTCATTACCTTGTCTAATATCCCTTATGTGTTCTCTAACATGCTCTCTCAGGGAATGGTTAGCTTTTCCAACATTCAAGCTGCTGCACTGTGTGCACTGTGCTATATATATATATATATATATATATATATATATATATATATATATATATATATGGGTCTACCTGAGATGGTCGACAGGCCATATGATCGACACTCATTTGGTCGACAGTTCATTTGGTCGACAAGCAGATTTGCCCCCCCCCAATGTTGTGCAACCCTGGAGTTGATATATATAATTAAAAGGGGTGTGGGGGGCACAGCCCCCCACATTGGGGGGGTGGGGGGTGAAGCCCCCCACATAAAATGCTTGTCGACCAAATGAACTGTCGACCAAATGAGTGTCGATCATATAGCCTGTCGACCATGTGAAGTAGACCCATATATATATATATATATATATATATATATATATATATAGAGTAAGTGTCTAGACATGCAGTTGGCTGTTACTTTAGACATACATTTATACTGAGTATTAGGAATCATGTGAAATCCATCACTACTGATTACATAACAGAAGCTGCATCCACCGCAAAGAACTATACCACTTTCACTTTTGAATTTAAAACTCTCAGTGTTATAACAAAGTATTCTCTTTAAGGACTTTTTATTACTAAATCTAAAGTTTGGTTTTGTCCCTATATAGATATTAATGATGGCACTGGATATCAATATGTGACAGTTCTTATTAATTATACCGCATATTGACCTTACATTACCGGAGTAACAAAGGGAAACTGGTACAGCAGGGTGAACATTAGATGATTCCCTCACTGTGGGTCACAAGCCTCTATAATCAACAAAATAGGGCCTGACTTCATGTCTATGTAGCTCAACTAAATTGGACAGACTGTTGTCTATCTCACTTTCTTTATACCCTCTGTCAAAAAATTATCATCTTATAACATTAATATCTTTAACATAATTAACTGAATTGTTGTTCAATCTTGAAATCCTTATTCCCTGTCCTTTAATTATATTACGATAAATGTGCGGTGGATGTAAGCTATGTCTGTGTAAGGTGTAATTCTTATAGCAGGTCTTATAATAATGGCTAGTTATTGTACAATTCAACTCATTTCTCTCTCATCTCACATCAAGAAAATTAACAACTTTTTCCGATGTCGTGACAGTAGATCTTAGGAAAGAGCTGGTATGGTGCAAATATTCAATACATTTTTCTAATCGTAATATTGTACCTGTCCATAGAAAAAACACATTATCTACAAATCTCTTGTAGAAACATATGTATGAAGCAAATCTATTACCATTAAACACATAGCAGTCCTCCCATTGTGCTAATACTATGTTGGTGCTATTACTGCACGGTGTCCTCATCGCTATGCCTGTCTTCTGTTGATAATTTTTCAAAGAAGCAAGAAAACATAATGTTCCAATATAGATTCAATCAACATACAAAGCAGGACTATTTTCTCAGTACTTTAATGGTTATGTATCTTCAAAAAATCTCGAGTAAATTCAATTCCATGTAGATTAGCAATATCCATAAATATAGAACAAATATCCATTGTAATAAGTAATTCCGACCCATCAAGACAGTCTCTCTCTCTCTCTCTCTCTAAGAACAAACATAACTGATTCAAAAACTGTTTCATGTCCCAAAAAAGTTATCACATCATCCAACATAATTCTAAGATGTTTCTCTACATAAAGTGACATGCTGTCAGTCAACCAACAATGTCCAGACACAATCAGTCGGAATGGTGGGTTACTAACATTTTTGTGTATCTTACTATAGCTTGAAACAATGGTATCAATGGGAACTCTACATTAAAATAAATAAATAAAAAAATATTATTACTTACAATCTTGCAAAGAGAAATTTTATATTCCATATAACACTTTTGATATTCTCTTTAGACATGTCCCCATAAGTTTCTGAATCCTGTAACATAGCAAGAACAGCTGAATTATAAAATTCTCTGTACATGACTACTAAAGCATCACCTTTGTCAGCTGGGCGGATAGAGATAGTATCATCACAGCACAGTACCCTAAGTGCATCATGCTCTTCGGTAGTCATATTATAAGACTTAGTCTTATACTTCCCATTTGCATACATTTCAGCCAGATCACACTCGCAATCATTACAAAGATCCTCTAGCGTAGAATCTAGCGCAGGATTAAAAGTACTTGTTTTTTTAAAAATGTTAGTGTTCGAACTGCATCCATCAGTAAACATAGTTTTTAGCATAAGATTACGTACAAACAGTCTAATGTCCAACATTACCTTACCCAAATCAGATTCTGATGCTGGAATAAAAGATGATCCTTTTTTGTAAAACCAAATGTTCAGATTTTGTCAACTCTCTCTCTTTGAAATATTATAAACTAATGAATTGGTGTTGTCTCCCACATTCTGTTTAACATGCATGTTGTATATCCTTTTTTAATTGGTAGGCTGACCTGTCTTGAGATGTGGACATGGCCTGATCGAGTGCTTTGACTGGAAGGAAAAGTTGGGAAAAGGAAGATTTGCTCTCAGCTGTTCTTGGTTTAATGTCCAGGTCTGCTTTTAACTGATTTGTAAAACTGCCCCATTTATTAATAAAGGTTGCTGAGTCTTAGTGCAAGTGGATGGTTGTGAAAAATGTATGTTAATTTGTGCACTGCTTTTTTGTTGTGCTGTGCTGGATCCAAAGTCTTCTTAAGACACACAGTCTTGCTGTGCTGTTTACTGCTGAATCAGAGACACAGAGCTTTGCATGACTCCATCTGTAGTCTGTTTAAAGCACCAGGCCTTTCAAATTGCACACTAGTAAAGAAATATATTTTGCAGCTATAAGTACAGTTACAGATAACTTATTTTTATAACAAACAACACATACTGTTTCTGCCAGTTTGTAGCATATATTTACAAAGTTTTCCTTCATTACAGATATGAATGATGACTTCTGCAAAATACCTCTCTGTGTCCCTCTCTCACATAACTGAACTACTACAATTATTATATGGAGTGCTAGTCACGCACATAGATTTTGTTATTTCCTCTTCATATCTTTTTTGGCCTTCTGTGGGAAGTCACATAATGTCTGTTTTTAGACTTTTCTATTGTCCTGTTAGCAGTTCTGCTGATGTGAAAATGCACAAATGCACACTATCAGAATAACAGAAGTATGAAAGGAAGCATCTGTTCTGTTCGTATTGAAAAAATATCATGTATTGCTGAATTTGTAAAAAAGGATGTCTGTTAATAGATATTTGTTCTGCAAACATGAGAAAAGCATGTAATACTTGCTTTCCAATATTGCTTTGTTAGGCTTTTCTGATGCTGTGAAGAGAGGCCTTATACGTATAGTATGAATGCCCATTTTACATTGCTAAATTCTATACATATATTCAAACAAACTTTTTATTCTATGCTTTATCTTTCAGCATATTTACAACAGAATTAATTTCAACCTTATATTCATAATCTCTAACAGGCTGCCTGTTATATTGCACTGGCGTATTGACATTATAGAATTAGCTATATATAGTTGATGCTTCTGCTGCTATGCATTGTTGCGAGTTAAACACACATTTTATATATATATATATATATATATATATATATATATATATATATATATATGGGTTCCTATCAGTTCACCGACAGTTCAGAACATCGACACTCACATCTTCGACACCAAATCATCGACTGTTCATAACATCGACATTTCAGGTAAGCGGTCTTCCCCCTTACAGGACCCATGGTAGCACTCATTTCTCTGTTACGAAGGTAAGGACAATGCTGTCAGGGTAAATTGTAAAGAATTACGTAAACTTTATGCGTTGTAATGAACAGTCGATGATTTGGTGTCGAAGATGTGAGTGTCGATGTTCTGAACTGTCGGTGAACTGATAGGAACCCATATATATATATATATATATATATATATATATATATATATATATATATATATATATATATCCAGATAGATTAAACACCTGTGTGTGCTCTGATTTTTAAAATTTTGCCCATCATTGCTTTTGCTGTGAATAAGGCTGATGACTGTGAACCAGCTTGGCCCCTCTGACTTGTCATTGGCCAAGGGTCTCCCCATCTTGCTGCAAAGCTGTTTGAAAATAGACATCCATTCCAAAGCACCATCCTGACCTTCTACACTATCAAAGAATCATTTACGATCAAAATGAAGAATGAAGGTTCGGCAAACATGGGAATGCCAGACGGTAGTTGGCTGATTCCCGTATTTCCAGACTCCAACTGAGCGAGTGCCCTTTGCATCAAATGCCACAATACATTCTCTTATATGTGGTTGATGATATGAATAGAGATTGTGGCACAGTACGGATATGGAAATGTATCCTTTTCCTCACTGCAGTGCGATCTCGGAGTTGGAATATAGAGTTTGCAGATGCTGTGCAGGGGGGCATTCCCCCCCTGCAAAAACATGTATTGCATCTTATCAATTACAGTTACTTAGCATGTATAAGTATATAACATTCGATACTCAGCAAAAATGCTAAATCTGCTGAATTTGTTCATCAGAGTCAACATTTTCACCTATTTTATAGGCATGGTTTTGAAGTTGTCTTTTCCAAATAAAAGATTTTTTTTTTGTTTTAAATGTTGACATTTTGATAGTAAACCAAAAATCATCTACGTATTGTACTGATGACTGGCAGGGGCCCATTTTTGCCAAAACCAATGTAATGCTGTGCTAAATATTTCAAACATTTCACAAGCCAAAGAACACCTCATTGGCATTTGCGGTGTTAAATATCTTCCTATTGAACTGAAAACCTAAATAAGGCCAATCCTCTTGTCTCACAAGGAGAAGATGGAAAGCAGATTGGATATCCATCTTACAGAGTCAGGGGTCTATATAACCCATGACGACTGGTAGGTATGTATCCCAGAAGCTAGCCTGTCTAAGGAACAGGCTCTCCATCCAGGTGAAACAGAGTTCCTCTTTAATCCAATTCAACTGCAACTTGGAAAATTGGATGGGAAAATGGAAATTCATCCCTCGTTTGGCACCTATGTCTCTGATGCAAACAGGTAACCTGTAAATGGTTCATCTCCCAGGCCCATGTTTACACTTATCAAGGGTATCAGAACTCATAAGAGACTTGGGATGCATGGCTAGGCTTAAAAAGGTCCCTGTGGTCATTAGCCTAGCAAACACCTATGAACCTTTGAACCACCTGATCCAAAGAAAAGTAGAGTACCTTGGTCAATTTGGTGTCAAAAAATCATTGACTGAACCCTCTGCTGGGTGAGATAAGTGATGAATCAATCTGAATTTACCATCCTGTTTCTTGGGAATCAGGCCAATAGGAAACATTTTAAATAAAAACCATGGAGAGGATGAAAAGGGGTCAATTATCCTGCCAGACTGAAACTGGCCACAAAGTCTTTTTGTCCTTTGATGGAGAACAAATTAACTAACTTTGAATCTAATGGGGCTATGAAGTGGATTGGAAAGCCTATGGAAAAACTTTTAATAAGGGCTGCTGCTGCCCTTTGATCTGGGTAATCTGATAGAAATAGGGTAACTTATCTAAACAAATGGGGGAATAAGACCAATGTGACATGGTTGGGTCCCCTCCCAAAGTCCTCCCTGTGCTCATGTAAAGGTGGCTTGGCATGAAAGGAAGAGGTTTGCCCCTTACCAACCTCTCCATCTGTGTGAGATGTAGAAAAATTGCATCTGTCCTTAGCCAACAAGCCCCAAAATCTGGAAACAGGATAACCCTTCCCACATCCTGAACACAAGTGGTTACATTTGCAAGTGGGTCAGACACATTTTCATTGATTGAATTCCCAGCAAAATCTTATATATTTTGCATTAGCAGCCCCTCCCGCAATGCCCACAGGTGCCCCCTTGCCCATCATGGCACTGATCCATATGTCAGAATGCCTAGACTCCCACCTGAGGAAGCTATTAAGAGCTTTCAGCTTCCTGAAGTTCTGATCATAATTCAACCACCCCAAGCCCCCTTTTATATGGTGGGCTTCCCTTATGGCTACAAAATAATCTAATAAAGGCAGTTCTTGTGTGGGATCCTTCTCAATGATTACGGCAATAAATACCACAAAACCCAGAAACCAAGTATCCTAGTTCTTCACAGGTGTCCTGGTTGACTCCTTCTTCCCGATGGCAACTAAGGCTGCTATCAAGTCCTTACTATGCGTGTTATCAGCATCTAGTATGCACTTTATACCCTCATTATCTACTAGATTTATGATATCTACAAACTCCCCTTTGAAAAATCTTATCTTTGTGCTTAGTCGCTACATGTACTGTGATATGAGAGCCAGTGATTTGGAATATGTGAACCCGAGGCAAGCCATGGTGTACAAAAATTGGGGTATACACTCATCTGACTGGGGTGGGACTTCCCTCTCTGAACTCATGACCTCCTCAGATCCCCGTGAAAGTTGGGTAAAGGTAACTGGACCACCTGGTCAACATCAGTACCTGCTCCCACTCCTGGATGCAAAGTTGTAGAGATAACAGAGTTTCTCTCTAAGGCTAAGCCAAACAGCCTAACTCTACCCTCTTCAGGCAAAGAATTTTTAAGAGCCTCTTAACAGTTATCAGCAGATTGATCCCTACCAATAATATCAAGTCCTGTAGCCCCTACAGAGACATCACCTTGTGCTTCTGTAGATATGTCTGATAAGTAGGAAGGGGGCACCTTTTGGCTGTAAGCATCTCTGACTGTCTTTTTCTGAGCTTTTTTAGCTAGAGGTGGTCCCACAGCCGCACCTTCTTCCAGGTTCATCAAGGGTCTCCTCCTGGAATTCAGGCTTTGGTCAGCTGCCCCCAACATTTCTAAATCAAGTAACAGGCCTTGCACATGTGGTGATAAACGCAGCCATCTCTCTTTAATGGACTATACCATGGCTGAACCTGAAAGGTAGAAAGAATTAGCACAGGGAAGAATGTAAAAAAAGGGGGGGTCTGATCAACTAAGAACCATACAAAGTTACAGTTATTTTAAAAGAAATAATGGGCTGCTTGGATGCTGTGCTGCTGCGAGGTTCTAGAATGTATAGCCCTCAGGATATTTCCCTGTTCCTTCCTTAAAAATGTCACTGTGATTAAAACTAGGTGGGCTGCTGCAAGAATTCCAGAATGCCTTCACATTTCCTCAGAAAAAAACACTCTGACAAACAAGGGATGTGTACAATCTAATAATCAAATGCTGAGATAACAGTATATATTACCAGTTATCCAAAATGCCATGCCTAAAACTTAATAAAGTTTGATACTAACCTTACGACTTTACTATAAATTCATCCTACCCAAAATACTATCACACAATGAATTATGTAATACCATTTAACCTATGCACAACCTCTACTAGAACATAAAACAAAATTGACTGAATTCCCTATAATCAGCCTACAAAAAATTACCCCCATAATAAATCAACCTGCCATAAAATGAGATGCAGCTACTGACCTAAATAAGCACCCCTTTACAATTAATACATAAAGCTAAAAGGCTAACACAAAACATGACAGGATATATACCTCCAACTGCCCAGGCTCCCACACCCATCGTGATTTAATTAATTAAAGCATGATTCAACTGCCTAAGACAATTAAACAACCCTGCTGAAATAAAGAAGCAAGCCATAAGCAACCACATCATACAGATTCTAACAATCATAAACTGCACCCACCCCAATGAAGTCTGCCATTTGCAGACAATAGACTGTTACCACTGTAAGTTGTTTTTATCTGTAACACTGTCTAATTGATGCTGCACTACTTCTGTATAATTAATTGGACAATAAAACAAAAAAAATGATCTGCTTTATTGCAGTTAGTACAAAACATTTTGCATGGTTTAACCTAATATGTAAATTCACAATATTGGAAACATTACAAAAATACAAATTTAGCACTTTTGTCTTTTAAATTTCACAGGAATTTATCAGAACACAAAATACACGCATGACTTCCTTCCAATATGATTAAAACAATCGTGATCATTAAATGATAACATACTTAAAACTGTCTTATAAAATAATTCTGTTGATAGAATGTAATGAATGTAATCTTTAAAAAATATAAATCAGCTATATCGACATAATTATTATTTACTATTTCTTTTTAAGGGTTTTGCTATCAAGAAACAATAAATATTTATACTTCCATTTTAACTATTTTTTATCAGCTTGAAGCCTCATTTATCTTGTGGTTCTCTTGGTCTTCAACTAGTTCTTTTAATTACCCTTGCATTAGTCTAGGGATAAAATATCTAAAAAAATAAATACAAGTTATTTTTTGTTGTTTTTTTTTTTTTATTTACTGTAAGTGATGTAGCCACGGTGGTCCAGTGGTTAGCATTGTCGCCTCACAGCAAGAGGTTCTCCCGTTTGATTCTCAGCTGGAGATGGGGAGATAAAACAAAGCAAATATCAAAACTCTCCACAATAAATAGATTGCATTATACACTGCTATTGATTTCAGTCATTATATTATTTAAAATAATTTAGGCCCTTCAAACATGAATAGCACTCAACTAAAACAGTACTCATTTTGGGTCTATATTAGAATCGTGAAAGTCATGGACACATAAATGTCGAAGTCCTAAAATAGCGAAGAGAGAAAAAAGCGAATCCGGAATGTTGAACGTCCTTTTTTTGGCCAGCAGGGTGATTGTGGGGATTAGGAAATAAATCCTATTCCCCACTGTAGTGTGGTCTTGAAGTTGGTATATTTAAGTAGGGGGGCTGTGGGGGGTGCAGGGGGGCTTGCCTCCCTGCAGAAACATTTTAAAAAGTGTTTTGCTTTAGGTTTTTTCCATTGGGTTTACCTTACCTGTATGGCGCTGTTGCTTTTGGGAATATGTTCAAGGTTGTGATTTTTGCAGTTTTCATCCTTCGCTGTTTTTGGATTTCGACATTTATGTGTCGATGAATGTGGATTCGCGATAGTAAGCTTTCGCGATTTTAATATAGACCCCTCATTTCTTCCTTTCAGGAGTCAGATGTTACATAATTTCTACCAGCTCCACTTGATCTCTTATGTACAACCCTTTTGTTTCCCAATTTTCTACTTCTCTTTAGATTTCTAGAGAGTCCACTTGACTTAGAATCTCCTTCCCACAAACTCTCTTGAACGTATCTCTTGGCTTCCTTACTCAGAGTTTCTGGACAAGTCTAAATATAATGGGATGGGGGGGATCAAAGTCAGATTCACTTCTTAATTACTATTCTAATTTACATAAAAAGATCACGCAAAAATTTTTGTGTCAATTTACATTTTCTGAAGAATAATACGTATAGAACTCTAAAGTCTGGCATTATTGACTGACTGTAACTTTTAGAAATTTCCCTGGAAATCAGAAATTGTTCAAAGGATATGGCATAATATAATTCAAAATCAGGGACATTTTGCAAAATTCTGATATTTGAAAGGTTTCCTTTTCAGCTCTTCTCAGCTTCTTGCTGATTCCCTCTTCTTAGGCTTCAGACATTAGTTCTCTTTCTGGTGAGATCTTTAACTTCATCCCACTTTTGCTCTAGATAACATCTCATTTAACAACAGTGAGACTTTCTTCATCCTTCACTCTGGAAGGACAAGAGCTCTGTCTAGCTTTGAATACTTGTTGCAATTTTGCATATTTTAGTAGCGAAAATCATACCTGTAAAAGGTGCTACATCAATGTATGTATATAGATAGATATAAAGATATACTGATACACGGAGTCAAATTGAAAACTTATTTTATTGCAAATATTTTGAGCTGTGATTTTATATCTTTCCTCTAACTGGTGCTGCAACTTTGGTTATATAATGTAAGAAGAGAGGGTTTGGGCAGTATAGCCCCTTCCACATCATATACTTGCAGACTTGTTCACTGACACGACCATGTACAAACACACACTCCGGTATTATAGATAGATAGATAGATAGATAGATAGATAGATAGATAGATAGATAGATAGATAGATAGATAGATAGATAACAATGAACAATGAAAGTGATCATTATATTTCCAGTTGTAACTCATTTCAAAAATGGCTTTTAAAGCCATTGTATTCTTACACAGTAATGCCTAAAATTGTAACTAAGTTTAAGAATCTTTCCATGAATCAACACTCTTCAAAAAATAAAGCTCTCAATTAACTTCTGAGATTGCATCAAGAACCAATGAACAAAATTTCTGCAGTGATACTAGCAGGAAAAAGTATGTGAAAGGGAAACAATTGCAAAATACTCTGTATCAGTGACATTTTCAACTTAACTGACTGATGTGTCAGCTTTTAACGAAACACTGTACGTCATGGTTAATATTCCTAAGTATGTCATGGATATAATATCCATATGATAGTTTTTGCCCCATTTCCTTTTCTAACACTGTTTATGTTCTTTTAGAATACTTATATTTATTAGGAAAATATTTTGATTTTTTTTTTTTTTTTTTTGCAAAATGAATCCTTTATCACTTACGCTTTTACAAATATGCAGATATGTGACAGTACCTTTAAGAAGATAAATGGAATGTTTTTGTATATTAACACCAGGTTTGATGTCAATGTAATGTGTACGTTTGAGGTGGTTTAGAAATAAGTCCACTATTAGAATTATTACTAAGGCAGGTACAGGTAAACAGATGAATAGGTAAATACATACATTCATGGACCTTAAGTTCCCAAGGCTATGAATTGGCATCTTTTGCAGCCAATGCATTTAAAGAATAGATATCTGCCTGAAACTATAGGTTACACATTTTATTACATAACTCTGTCAAAATCTTTTTGTTATATTGGGTATAGTTCACATTTTTTGTCAATTTGTGACACTTTAGCATGCCAACAAGGTAATATCTTAGCTATAAGTGGATATTTCAACATTATAAGCATATATTAGATAGGGGAATTGAATGGATGCCCTTGGTTAGTGGTTTGTTATTATACAGGGGTATGAAATGGATGCCCTTGGCTAGTGGCTTTTTATTAGATAGGGGAATGGAATGGATGCCCTTGGTTAGTGGTTTGTTATTATACAGGGGTATGAAATGGATGCCCTTGGCTAGTGGCTTTTTATTAGATAGGGGTATGGAATGGAGGTCCTTGGTTAGTGGCTTGTTATTATACAGGGGTATGGAATGGATGCCCTTGGCTAGTGGCTTTTTATTAGATAGGGGTATGGAATGGAGGTCCTTGGTTAGTGGGTTGTTATTATACAGGGATATGAAATGGATGCCCTTGGCTAGTGGCTTTTTATTAGATAGGGGTATGGAATGGAGGTCCTTGGTTAGTGGCTTTTATTATACAGGGGTATGAAATGGATGCCCTTGGCTAGTGGCTTTTTATTAGATAGGGGTATGGAATGGAGGTCCTTGGTTAGTGGCTTGTTATTATACAGGGGTATGAAATGGATGCCCTTGGCTAGTGGCTTTTTATTAGATAGGGGTATGGAATGGAGGTCCTTGGTTAGTGGCTTGTTATTATACAGGGTATGAAATGGATGCCCTTGGCTAGTGGCTTTTTATTAGATAGGGGTATGGAATGGAGGTCCTTGGTTAGTGGCTTGTTATTATACAGGGGTATGAAATGGATGCCCTTGGCTAGTGGCTTTTTATTAGATAGGGGTATGGAATGGAGGTCCTTGGTTAGTGGCTTGTTATTATACAGGGGTATGAAATGGATGCCCTTGGCTAGTGGCTTTTTATTAGATAGGGGTATGGAATGGAGGTCCTTGGTTAGTGGCTTGTTATTATACAGGGGTATGAAATGGATGCCCTTGGCTAGTGGCTTTTTATTAGATATGGGTATGGAATGGAGGTCCTTGGTTAGTGGCTTGTTATTATACAGGGGTATGAAATGGATGCCCTTGGCTAGTGGCTTTTTATTAGATAGGGGTATGAAACGGATGCCCTTGGCTAGTGGCTTTTTATTAGATAGGGGTATGGAATGGATGCCCTTGGTTAGTGGCTTGTTATTATACAGGGGTATGAAATGGATGCCCTTGGCTAGTGGCTTTTTATTAGATAGGGGTATGGAATGGATGCCCTTGGTTAGTGGCTTTTTATTAGATAGGGGTATGGAATGGAGGTTCTTGGTAAGTATAATAACTACACATTTGGGCATATTTTTATTATTATTTCCTTAAGAGAAATTGGTTTAGCAGGCAATTATTTCTAGTTGATAATATTGGCATTCAACATATTTTTGGCTCCGTCTGCTGACAATATTTGTGTTTCTCTTTTAGAGAGTTTATATGTGTTTCTATGTTTAATTTTTTAGGCCTACTTTCATTGGGTTGAAATATTTCAGTGACAGTTTGCTTTTTTATATGGAGAGGGCACAGCAAAGAATTTGTGTACATTCATATCTTTATGCACAACAATATCAACTTTATTGGGTAATGACTATTTTTGAATTGTAATTTTTCTCAGCATCAGAAGATTGATTCTACTAATATCATGTTTTCAGAAAGAGCATTGTTAGGAATAAATGATTATATTATGAGTGTTTTCATCTTACCCATGTCAGAAAAACAGTTACACAGAGAGAGTTCACTGCAGTTAGGTGGAGCACAAGTGATAATTAAGTTCTGCACTCAACACCCAGAATTTAGTTGCATGCTGTACCAGTAGGGCTTAGAAGTGACTGATGCTAGACTTTTCCGTAGTAGCCAGTAGCTAAGGAAAATGGAGCCCCCTTGAACATAGTTTTAGTGATTATTTTTTTTGCCAAATATATGGTATATTATGCACTGGCAGATATACAAATGTACTATAAAAATTAGAGATATTGTTAGATAACCAACACACAGAGTTTATGAAAGAAATCATAATGTTGTTGCAGCCTTTTAATGCCTGAGATGTCAGTTAGCAATTAAAATACTGGACATTCCAATGGATATACTGCAGTGTATACAGCCCCTTAAAGCAGGGGTATAGCTGCAAATATCTTTTTAAAGGAACACATGCAGCAGAAAGTATTTGGTCTATTTAACCAATTACTATGGCAGGTTTTGGCAGAACTATACATGGATGTAGGGACCACATTCAAGAGCATCTTTATAATATCAGAAGATGAAATACCAATAGTGTTATGGCAAGGCACATGTCTGAAACCTATGGAGCAGAAGTGTTTCATTGTTTCACTCAAGAGTTATATACCAGGATAAAATAGATAATGTGGATAATGTCTTTTCTTAAAGGAAGGGAATGGCAAAATTAGTTATGTAGTTTCCTGAGACTGAAATCTGAATGTTATTGTTAACAATCAGATATTTTGGATGTAGTACAATATATATATATATATATATATATATATATATATATATATATATATATATATATATATTTATATATGGGTTCATGTCAGAACGTCAAAAGTACAGTTAATCAAACTGCACTTTGACGAACTGACTTTAGCGAAAGTGCATAACATCGAATATGCACTTTCACTAAAACAAAGTAAAAAATGAAAAAACATGCAGTTTGCATGTTTTCTTAGTTGTACATCAACATATTCTGTTGATGTACAACTAACAAATCTTTTGTGGAGATCGTGGCACAGTGGTAATAAGGGAATATTCCCTTTTCCCCACTGTAGTGCGATCTTGGAGACAGAATATTAAAGTAGGGGGGATGCGGGGTCTGCAGGGGGGCTTGAACCCCTGCATAGTAGTGTTTACATTTTTTTTTGTGTGCATGTTTTAATTTTGTTTTATTTACTTTAGCGAAAGTGCATGTTCGATGTTATGCACTTTCGCTAAAGTGGGTTTGTGAAAGTGCAGTTCGATGAACTGCGCTTTCGATGTTTTAACATAGACCCATACATATATATATATATATATATATATATATATATATATATATATATATATATATATACATATATACACATATAGATCTACTTCTAAAGCTCAAACTTTCTAAACTTCAAACTTCAAAAGACTGAGATGAGAAGATAGAAGTTTTGAAACTTTGAAAACTAAATAGAAAAATAAAAACAAAAAAAAATATTTTTTACATTTTTGCAGGGGAGCAAGAACCCCTGCACCCCAAAACCCCCTGCTTAATAAATATACTATCTCTCCAATATCACACTGCAGTGAGGAAAATGGTTAATATACCATTCTGCACTGTACAGCAATCTCCATTCAGAACATTCAAAGTTTCAAAACTTCAATCTTCTGGTCTCGGCTTTTTGAAGTTCCAAGATTTGAAACTTCAAGTTGCTGAAGGGAATCTAGATATATACATACATATATACATGTATATAGCTTCATATGTTCATAGGTGTTTACTAGGCTAATGACCACAAGGGCCTTTTTAAGCCTAGCCATGCATCCCAAATCTCTGACAAGTTCTGATACCCTTGATAAGTGCAAGCAGGGGATTGGGAGATTAAACATTTACAAGGAGGGACCTGGGAGATAAACCATTTACAGGTTGCCTGTGCCCATTAGAGACATAGGTGCCAAACCAGGGATGGATTTCCTGTTCCCCATCTAATTGTCTAAGTTACACTTGAATTGGGTTAAGGAAGAATTCTGCTTCACATGGATGAGAGCCTGTTCCATAGACAGCGTAGTCTCTGACATACATACCTGCTCTCCAGCAGGTCATATTTATATCACAGGCAAGGTTTACGTCTTTAGAATAGGTAATTCTGGTGCTGTTTGTTTTGTGGATATGCAGGAGGTCCATCAGAGTGGGTTCTGACAATGCTCTTTATGCCAGGCATAGATTTCCCCTTAAAAGCCTGTAGGAGACAGAATACAGGGATAGGGCCTTGAGGCAGTCTACATAGGACATATTACTTACTCCCTGTATTCTTTTAGTGAGCACCTCTGCGGACATTCCAGTTGTTGGATATGCCTGGGTAGGTAGGTCTGATGAATGCTGAATACAGTGGAAAACATAATATACACACGCACATATATATATATATATATATATATATATATATATATATATATATATATATATATATATATAAAGCCTCACAAATGCTTCTAGGCTCTCCCTGGCACAAGGTTTCCTACTCTTCATCCTACTCTATGCAGCCCCTATTCTTCCATACCTCCAATCCAACCTTATGTATCAATTGGAACTCGTCTATAATAAAATTGCAAGATTTGCCTCTGACCAACCCTACCGCTGTCACCAATGCCTAGCCTTGAAACACCTGCAATGGCTGGGATTTCATCATCAAATCCAACCAGCCCAGGTTATCATGATTCATTTTATCATGAACCATCTGCCTGCCCCTGTCTCTCTTCCATCATCTTTCCCTACACTCCCAACTGTGTCCTCCGTAGCTCTCAGCAGAATCTTATGCAAGTATAACTGCCCAACAAAAATACTGGCAAGCTCCTCTACAGCTGCGCCGTGGCAAATTCCTGGAATAAAGTAACAGTTTTAGATTGATCCCAAACCCAAACTCTTTTAAAACAGCTCTAAAGGATACTCTTCATAAATCCTAGTCATGCATATGCAATCACCCAAGTTAACCCTATCTTCCCCTCCTCCTACACTCCTCTAATAATCCTGTAACAACCATGCCTTCTGTCTCTCCTACAAATCTAGTTATAGTCAGTTTTTCTCACAGCCTACAGCACTGTAGACTTGGATAGTGATTGGTGCCTTGGTATTAGCTCCTGTATATAGTGTGCATCTATAATTTATTTACTCACTTTATTTCACATGCGTGTGACCATTTTTAGTTTTCTTCTTAGTACTATATTTAACTTTTGAACTCTAATATGATTTAAGTCACTATACCTGTTCTAGCATGTTTTTTTTTTTGTTTATTTTGTCATATTTGTTAACTCTATATGTTTTGTGTTTACTGTGTCATTTGATTACTTATGTTACATGTACTACTTGGAGCTTTTCTCCTCAGGCCTCTGCTGAAAAAGGGCTGCTATCAAATAAATATATATATATATATATATATATATATATATATATATATATATATATATATATATATATATATAAAACATATATATATAACTTATACACACACATATATATATATATATATATATATATATATATATATATATATATATATATATATATATATATATATATGTGTGTGTGTGTGTGTATTATCAACCCCCTTTTTCCCTTTTTCTACATGTGGTCGTGGTGTCCTGTCAATTGTTGCCATCTTTATTGATAAAATGCCACTCTCCTACATTTTTGTTGGTAATGTCTGACCGTCGCATGTTTTCTCTCATGCAATCCATCCATTTCTTTGCCAGCACCGTTGTTTCATCTTGCTTTCTTCTTGTGTCCCGCAATTCATCTTCAACAGATTGTCTACTGCTTTCCTGCACATCAGCCTGAACTACTGCAGGCCGTTCACTTTGACCTTCTCTGCAGCTGGAGCTAGCTTAGCTTCTGCTTTGATGTCCTAGTTTATTTGTCTGTCCCACAGTGTGCATTCTCTGACCTAACTCTGGCACTTTATTGCCATCACATGTGGCTTCCTCATCTTTTCTGCCTTCCGTGCCCAGGTTTCTGTATCCTAAACTAATACTGGTCACAGCACTGTTTTTTGGACCGTGCTTTTCAGCTGCTTTGCCTAATAATGACAACAACGATGATGATGACGTTCTCACAGATGTCATTTGTCTGTGTAACTTACTCTTTTCCTTTTCGAGCGATCTTTCCTCCAGTCCTTTGTCTCTTTACTGCATTCATTACTTAAGCTGGTTCACATTTTCATTTCCATTATCTACTAATTGCTTTTTTGGCAGCCAGTAGCAATAAACTTCTTAAGGCCTTACTATCTTTAAGCAATTCAGAGCCTATACCCCAGCTTAAAATAATAATTTCCTTACTTACAATGGTTTGCTTCCCCACCATTTCTGACAAAATACTTATTTTTTAAAGTCTGCCATCTTGTTACATTCCCAAGACACGTGTTCCCAACACATGTTGCAAATTACCTCTCTGTTCCCATCATATCTCTAGCCATTCCTATTTACCTGAGTAAAAATTCTCTAAACTCTGCTTGAGGTATAAAAAAATCTATGCAACCATTTCCAAGAAAAATGCTAAACCTTCCAGACTTTGTTGCATGCTTGAGATCCATACTGCACTTTGACCTTCTGATGATTTGAGGAAAACAAAAAGTACACTTATCCTGAGGTGGTTTCTCTTCCACATAAGCTGACATTTGGCTGTTTTGCTACAATGACTAAGATGTCCAGAAAAAAAAGTAATCTGGGTCTGCATCCCAGCCCTTGCAGGTGGTACTTAACAGAGGATGGCAATCCATGCATTAGATTGTCTTCCACTCGGTTGCTTGCTGTTACCTTGATAGCAACTTTTCTCACTATAGAACAAACTGGCTACAGAATATTCAAATTTGAATGCTGTTTCCCAGCCCCAAACTGATATGTATAAGGATTAATTTGACAAGGATGTGGGTATTGTACTGTAGAGTACCAGCTTTGCACAGGAAAATGGCACAGGATAAGGAGCAGTGCAGTGAAGGACATAGGTCTTGATGGTGACTTTTCTTGAGGTAGTAGTAATATCATTGACTTCCACAGGCTTTGCTAGAGACATTGATATATGCAGGTTTGTTGGAGTGGTGAGTAAACAACCCAAAAGAAATGAAGGTGTAGTCTAACCTTCAAAAGAATTTTAATCACACTGGTTGCTATAGAACACCTGCAGCATTTTGTAACTGGCTTACTACTGTTTTAAGGCATATTCATCATATATGATGCCCTTTAATTTTCCATTTTTAGTTTATATCTATATCTACAGTATATCTATATCCATCTATCTATCTATCTGTCTACCATGTACATTCCATTTGTTCAAAGTTCAGATGGTCAATTTTCACTTGATTCTGAATTATACTGAAGTTTTTTGTTCAATGTACGTAGAGTCAAGTGAAAATGGATCATCTGTGTGTGTGGGTGTATACCTTTGTGTGTGTGTGTGTGTGTGTGTGTGTGTGTGTGTGTGTGTGTGTGTGTGTGTGTGTGTGTGTGTGTGTGTGCGTGTGTGCGTGTGTGTGTGTGTGTGTGTCGGGGATGTATGTACGTGTTTGAATGTGTGTGAATATGTGCGTACTTCTTTAACATATAGCCATGGGATTTCTCAAATTCATATACTATTTCAAAGCAGTTGTTTTTCTATCTGATGATACACTGTGCTGTGCAGCTTTAAATGTTCCTGACCTATAGCCAGTTAATAGAGAATCACAGCTCCTATACCATTCTGATTTGCATTTATATATAGCACAACTGACTTTTTTATAACATAGCATTTTAGTGTTGACACATATAAAACTAGTTTCATGAACATTCAAAACCATTGGGCAGGATTCATGAAGCCTCCGTGTAAGAGTTATAACTCATACACGGAGGCTGCAGTTAAATGGAGTGATGTCAGCATGCTTTGCATATTCATGAGAGCATGCTGAATCACACTCAAGGCTAACACGGTCCATGTAAGACAGTAGGGGGCGTGTCCGTAGGCCGAGCCCTGTAAGTGGACACTCCCCCAGAAGAGGAAAAGTTCCCAAAGTAAACACCCATGACAGAGTCCACGGAAATGTGAATAAACAGAACACAACACATGCCCCCACAGACTATGAACAGAAAACATATAAATAAACATGTTATATTTTTTTTTTAAATTGTAAAAATGTTTAACTGTGAGTGCGCTCGTTTGCACGGGCGTGCCCGTAGTGCAGCTACAGTTAGCAGTCAGTGGGAAAGCATATAAGAACTAAATATGCAAAGTAAACCAGGAAGCAATAGTGTAGTGGTAGAGATGCTGGCTGAAGAGCAGGCATTCATGGTTCAAGCCCCCACAACACCAATTTTTTATTTTTAGCAAAATAAGGAGGAAACAAGTCCCTGACAAATATGTACACATAAAACCACATTTTATGTAAAATGTAATGAAATAGCCCATTTATATTGAAGAAATGTGAGGTAACAAAAGAATAAAAAATGCCAGATGTGCTCATAGCTGAGCTACAGTTTAACAGGGAGAGTGCATCTGCCCGTAGATGAGCAGTGGTTTAACTGGTGCAAAATGAGTGCCCGTAGCTGAGCAGTGGTCTAACATGCTAAATCTATGTGCCCCTAACTGAGCTGAGCATAATATGCGTGCTGATAGCCAAATGAAGCTTAAACCAGCATACCCCATTTGCGCGGAGCTGCGCACCGCGCAAACAAGCTAACCGATGGGCGACGTTGAGCAAGCCGTATCAAAACTGCCTTTACACAGACACACCCCTCAGCATGTCCAGACAGTCATAAAAAATGAAAAGTAGTGGCGAGGTTCGAACCCAGGATACTATACACCATAGTCAAGGTACCAAACCACTAAGCCATGACAGCAGTACCTAGAAATGCAATAATAGCTAATATATAGGAATGAATACAAACTGGAGCATGACAATGCAGGTTTACTGAAGTTGATACAATTCCAAAATGGCCAATCACAGATATGTGCGGGAAAAACGGACTATATAAACCCCATAGGCAGGAATACACAGCATAAACGATTGTAGAACTGAACTGCAGGCAGAATGACAGGAGTAGGAGAGGGTAGTTGCTTTTGAGCACAGAGGTGGGGCGTTGAGGAGTCCAGGTACATGATCTGGCTCCTAGTCCACAATCATAAGGCCCAACTCATGCAGGGCCAGGTCCTCTGGGGAGCATACAGGGCCGAGGCGTGGGACCGGTTGGCTCATGATCTCACCAGTGCCACAGGGATTCCAAGGACTGGTGAGCAGGTCCGTCACCACCATGCGGACCTGAAGAGACGCAAGCAGGACCATCTGAACCTTTGGATCCAGGAGGCCCGGCAAACACCCAATGCCCCACTACTGAGTAAGTTACATTTAATTATGTATGTAAGAAATTAAACTAGCTGATATTATGGAGATGTGTATTCCAATATTACTTCATTTATATTACAGCTGCAGGTGTCCGTTCTGTGAACCGCAGAGCCTATGGCAATAGGCTGGTGCGGTTGCGCCACCAGGCAGGTCAGTAATCCACTACCACTAACTGTAAAGAAATATAAAAGTATGACAGTCAGCAAAAGAGTGCAGTGTAGTCACTAAGGAATAAAATGTGCAAGTAACAGCGTGAAAGTGTCTGTAAGTATTGCTTGATTACAAAACTGTGTTTCAGCCTGTAAGTTAAACCAAAAAATGAAACTGTCTGACATAAATTCTGAAATAAAAGTGCCCCACCTGTAAGAAAATAGTACACAACCTGCAGCAGGCTGAAAAGTATAGCTGCAGAAGATGAGGAAATCACATGTGTGAAATATATCCCTGTTGAAATACTGAAACATGACAGAAGTGAGACTGCTGGAATAGGATTGTAATAACTACAGGTAAAACATGTCAATAAAGCCTAGAAGTAAGTACCATCCTGAATAGTAAAATGAAAGCAAGTGAGAGAGTGTGAGAAAGTGTCATGAATCCAGCAATACAGTAGTAATAACCCCTGAATAAAGTATACTGCAGTCAAGACAGAATGAAATGCATGTGAGAATCAAAACCAAACAGCGAAATCTGTTCAAAGTGTTGCTGCATCTGGAATGTGTATCACAAAATCTGGATATGTTGCTCTCAGTCTACAATATGCAGATAGGATGACTGTCTGATATACCAAACATCCACACTTGTCTACAGCTATATAAAGCAAATGTAGCAGGATGATGTAGCTGAACAAAGCTGGATATGAATGTGTATGAAGAACAATAAAATGTATATTGATGTTGCAGTAACAGTCCTATCACCAAGTTGAAATAGTTATCATATAGGAAACTGCAGTTAGAACAGTAGTGTGTATATATCTGTAGCTATTAGAAATGTACAGCATATGTATTGGTATTTGAGAGTGTTAATATTTTCTTCACCCCACCTATAACCACATATAACCCATTCCACGTGAAAAAGGTATGTGCAATCACAATTAACACCCCTGGACGTTTGTCCTGTTGGGTCATATATATATTTGCATGTCCGTTGATGAATCTGCCCTGTTCATACATCCAAACCCGATGGCCTGTTGCCATCAATTAACCCTGCATGTCGTTGGACTGTGTATTGCTGTTCAAATTATGCATGTGTTATGCACGCTGTTCAATGGTGTGAATATCTGGGTGTTTGGTTAATGGGAATACTAATGCATGCTGTTACAACTAATTGTGAATGGTATTATATGTCACTAACCCAAACTGTCATGACATAATGCAAAACATAGGATGACAGGGAAGGCGGGTTCCAGCGGACCCACCTCTCCCACCTCAGCTGGCGAGTGCACCTGGCACTAGTGCCAACTCTGGACCTTCCTCCGGTGGCCCTGTGCCACCTGCGGGTGGAAGCGCTGCAGGGGATGGGGCTCACCACCCCTCTGCAAGTGTGGCCGGAGGAGAACCACCACTCACCCTCCGTAGTGTCCGGACTGTGGTGCGTAGGGAGATTCAGGACTCTGTTCTCGAGCCCCTACGCCAGCTTGAGGCATGGGTGGTGCAACTAACGGGCATGCCTGTTGCCCGGCCTATACAGCCCCCAGCACAGCTCCATCCTGGGCAGTGAAGGAACAGTGGCAACTGCCTATGGGTGGGGTTATCAGTTCCACTGTTGCCATCTGTGGGCTCATGGGCTCTGGATATCCAAACCTCCGTCCCCGTCAATTGAGTAACCCCCCAACACGTGTCATACACCGCCCCTGTATGCATCTTGTTTGTCTTGTCTGTTTACCTACCCAACATACCTCCCCAGCTGTACCGACTTCCTTCACCTGACATACCACTCTCACCTGAAAAAAAAAAAAAGGCACTCTGTACCCACAAAAAAATTACGCCCCATACATAGCTGCCCTTTCTGCACACATGTCTGCTGGACATGGAATCTATCAATTACAATTGGCTGTACAACAAGTATTATTGTTGTCCTGACACCTCTTTCAGGGGTGGAAGGTTTCAAATGTCACACCAAATTACATACATATGCACAGCTGTTGCGGATGAAGAAATGGGCAGCTATGGGCCTTACCTACATCCCTCCTGCGAATCCCAAGCTTGTTTCCCTACTGTCTTACCCTCTTTGTGACCCCTTTTTCACCACTTTCCTGTCTCCCCATTTTCTTTTCTTTTAAAGAAAATAGCGCGGGTGTGCGCCAGAGTAAGCACTGTTAAGCGGTTGTAAGCGGGTGTGCGCTTGTGTGAGCTCCGCGCAAACCAGCGCTAACCCGGTTACAACTGCTTAAAAGTGCCTTAGTCACTTTGATTGACAGGTCCTGTACTCAGTTCAAAAGCAAAATAAAATCCCACTATTAGTCCCGAACCCAGGACCTTGGAAACACTAGTCTGTATGACCTACCACTAAGCCAAAACTCTTATACAAGAACTTTGTGCTAAAATAAATATAACATGTAATAGTAGGGATGAATGTAAAGAGAATATAGGATGTGTAGTACCCAAAGCATGTCATGTAGAATTACTGTCAAAACTACTGGATTCCCACAATAGTACTGTGTGAACACAAACATCCATGCTAGTTGGTAGCTTGTAGGTAATAATGTCAGTTAAAGTACATATATAAATGTATGTATATGTGCATATATATATATATATATATGTATGTATATATATATATATATATATATATATATATATATATGTATAGTTGTAGGAGTCATTATGCATACACACTTGCTACAGGGAACATGAGAGAGGAATGGAGAAATGTGAATATACAACACAGCCTGAATCATGAGAGAGATACTAACCTTTACACTCACAGAACAGTGTCCACAGCATACCAGCATGGTCCCTGCCCTCACAATCTGAAAGGGCAACGCCTATCCCACATACCCTTTTATAGCACTGACCTGAAATCACAGTAAGAACTGCAATCAGTACACAACTGGCTGTATGCAATTAGCAAATGCTGGCTTACAATTGGTGCAGAGGCCATCACATGGACCTATGCAGATACCTACAAAAGCATCCAGTACTAACACTCCACACATGCAGTACATTCATTGCTTCAAGCCTCCTAGCCTTTACTAACACCATAAACCATACTTGCAACACTAATTATATATCCTCAGCCCTCTTCTTGGATCTTTCCAAGGCATACGATATGGTTGATCACCAACTTGTAATACACACCCTGCAAACATTCTGTCTAGATACTGGAGCCTTCCAATGGTTTCAATCCTACCTGCATGGTCAACAGCAGGCTGGCCTCTGGCAGAACAAACTCTCTAACCTTCTACCTAACACCCTCAGAATACCACAAGGCTCTATACTAGGGCCCTTGCTGTTCTCCATCTTCATTAACGACCTTTATACTGTCATCCCAAAAGTCAGCTGTATCCAATATGCTGAAGACTCTACTTTGGTCTGCTCAGCCACATCTCCAGTAGAGTTATGGTCAGCTACCCAGACCACCTTTAATACAATAGAAAACTGGATTTCTGAACATCGTCTAATCCTAAATCCCAAATAAACTAAACTGCTGTTATTTCACCAACACGTAGGTCTACTGCTTTCACCTTTACCATAACATCAACTGATGGCACAATAATCTCCCCTGACCCATCTACTAAACTATTAGGTGTCATCATAGACAATAATCTCAAATGTGACCTGCATGTTAACCAAATTATTAAAGCCATCAATAAATAACTAGGGTCACTTTACAGAATAAAAGCCTTCCTAGCCCCTCCAGCTAAAGATGCCATAGCTCGCTCACACCTTCTTTCAACCCTTCTGTATGCATCCCCTCTACTCTCGAATATGAACAAGACTGTCCTTACCAAACACTCAATTTGCTACAACCACATTGCCAGGTTTGCCACTGGGCTGCCTTTTAGGACACATCATTGCATCAATCTAAATTAGCTTGGTTGGCTTGCAATACCCAGCCTAATACAGTATAACCAACTGATTATGGCCTATAAAATCTTCTATAATCCGGACAATACTCCTGCACTTCAAATATTATCACCCCTTATAACAATCCTAGACCGCTTCGATCCTCTAACAAACTACTAATTCAGACTAGCACATTTAATAATACAGCCGGTGATTCTCTCTTTGCAAACTCTGTAAGTAGATCATGGAACCCACTTCCAGCTGATATTACCCTACTTTCCACCTTAGGTCAATTTAACACTAGACTCAAACAACATTTGTCACTTAAAATGTATCAAGCCTGGCTAACTCGAATGTGTAAAATCTGTGAACTAGTTTACTGTGTAATTTAATTTAATCCTGACTTGTGCTCAGAACTAACATTAACCTGTGGAACATGTTTAACTTGCTTACTTATGTAATCTCTGTAAATAATCTGTTTGTAATATGTAATGCTGGTATTATGTAATGCTGTATCTGCTTACCCTTGTAGCTTTTCTCCCGGCCTCCCTGAAATGGACATGCATCCAGTCGGACTATCCCGGTCAACAAATGTAGGATAAATAAATAAATAAATAAAATATATTACAGTGACTACAATACAAGTCAGACATTGACACTCACTGACAGCATGCTGAACACACTGGGACATATGTGGGGACTCAGAATAGCATCCTGCCTGAGCATCACATGCCTCCGTAGCTGGCACACAGGCATATGTTCCATCAGAACAGAGCACATCCCACACATGGCACACACATCCCCTGTGCCACACACTCACAGCCTGTAGGGCTACACAACACACCTGCTGCAGACATGTCAGGTACCTGTCTTGGGTGCTGCACTGGGGTCCCGCTCAACAGGCTGTATCTGGTGAAGGTCACAGTGATATGCCTCAGGGGTACTATGGTCCACCACAGAACACATGCATACAGGTCAGTCAGAGGCATGGACACATATGACTCACTCATTGACCATGCCAGTATGGCTGACCTGAGACATACCTCCCTGGACTACATGATAGGGAACATAGAATGGATCTCTCAGCATGTGGCACAGGCCAGTATGAGCCTGATCTTGGTTGCCAACATACCCTCACCAGGTATGCTACCACTATATATGGGAAGGGTGTTGTATGTCTACATTATGCTCAGTCTCCACTGTCATTCATAAGGTATCCGCTGGCTGTCAACGTGTGCTTACATGCTAGGGAAGCCACAATGATGAGCAAGGGTCATCTTGCACGTGACACCCATGGCCCGATGTATAATGGCAAAGCTCCTTGGTACACACATACTGCCTTATGCTGCAGGACATGGTTCACATAGCCACCTCCGTGGGTATCACACAGGTTAGGACACGAACAGTGCTGCTACACAGCAACAGCAGTGTACACCAGAAGATGCATGCACCAGACACTGTCCTCAGCACGGTGAAATGCAATGTCTGTGCAGTACCAGATTCCTGATTCATGGCTCACAGGTGTTACCCATCACTCACAGGTTATGCCCCATACCATGCCTGTCATCCCCTACACATGTAACACACATGGACAGGGGGGTGGTATCCCAAGGTACCACAGATACACATACCTCCAGGTTGTTGGCACAGCACAAAGCATCAGGGCCTAATCATGTGCAGCTAACAGTGTGTCGGACTGCCATCTGGTTCATAGCCTGGCACACACAACCCTCCCATACACAGGAAGACCACCTATCCTCCATAACAACACTGGCAATATGACAGTCTCAAGAACTGTGTTTATATGGCTGGACTGCATCCAGTCAAACATTGTGCGTGAGCATTACTGTAGCTACAACACACTAGTTGAAGGGTTCACAGCATGTGGTCACTGAATTGCAGTGGAATGACATGTTACCACTACCACAACAGGTGGGAACATGCAGCACCTGTACATCGACTACATGTACACTATATGGCCCAGACCAGATGTGTATCCCCTGCTGTAGGTATTTTACCATATACACCCACACTGTATAGAGACATACCACGTGCAGACCTTGCACAGTAAGACACAGTCATATTGGTATACATTGCAAATACCATTTATCCACTCGAGGCATGTGTGAGACATGGTAACTACTGCAGGTCACAGGTATTTATGTGTATGTGTCACACATACATCATGTGTGCAATGCCATTGCTGGTCTAGGCAATGGCATGCATTGTTATGTACAAAGACCCACACAAGGTCATACTGTGTGACATAACCACATGTGGCAGTTGTGGGTTACCAAAACATACCTATCTGTACTCTGACAATGGTAATAGACACAGTAGCAGAGTGCACTATTGGCATTACTAGCCAACTAGCCCTGTTTGGCTGTGCTGATAGTGTGGTGACATCCCCTGTGTTTACTGGGGGAATATGCAGCATCTGGTGTATTGTAGTATTTGCCAAAAGGATCTGTTCTCTCACACTTGCATTTACACACACCATACTACCCCCACACTTGCCATTTGCAGGATTCATTCCCCTACCTAACTAAGTCATGACACGTGAGTGAAAAGCATTAGCAAAGCGCACTATTCGGATTACTAGATAGTTCCTCTTCTCTGGCTGTACTTATAGGGTGCTGACAACATCAGTATTTTGAAAGGGTAATGTGCATCAGGTAGTGTGATCTCCTGATTGCCAAAACTAACATGTTTTTTTTATACGGAAATACACACACACAAACTCCCCACATCGAAACACACACACATGTCATTTACAGGTTTCAAATTCCTACCTAACTACATTATGACACTCGGGAGAGATGCATTAACAGAGTGCGCTATTCGCATTACTGGGAGGTTTCTCTTCTCCTGCTTTACTTATAGGGTGCTGACATCATCTGTGTTTAGAAAGGGGAATGTGCATCCTGTAGTGTGTTCTCCCAGTTGCCAAAAGGGACATTTCCCTCACACAGAATTGCGCACACACTAACCCCCCTCATCCAAACACACACACTTGCAGGATTCAAACCACTACTTAACTATGCTATGACACTCGAGATGGACGCCTTAGCAGAGCACGCTATTCACATTACTGGGAGGCTTCCCTTCTCCTGCTGTACTTATAGGGTGCTGACATCATCTGTGTTTAGAAAGGGGAATGTGCATCCTGTAGTGTGTTCTCCCAGTTGCCAAAAGGGACATTTCCCTCACACAGAATTGCACACACACTAACCCCCCTCATCCAAACACACACACTTGCCATTTGCAGGATTCAAACCACTACCTAACTATGTTATGACACTCGAGACGGACACATTAGCAGAGCGTGCTATTTGCATTACAGGAAGGCTTTCCTTCTCCTGCTATACTTATAGGGTGCTGACATCATCTGTGTTTAGAAAGGGGAATGTGCATCCTGTAGTGTGTTCTTGCAGTTGCCAAAAGGGACATTTTCCTCAATCAGAATTGCACACACACTAACCCCCCTCATCCAAACACACACATTTGCCATTTGCAGGATTTAAACTACTACCTAACTAAGTTATGACACTCGAGATGGACGCATTAGCGGAGCGCGCTATTCGCATTACTAGGAGGCTTTTCTTCTCCTGCTGTACTTATAGGGTGCTGACATCATCTGTGTTTAGAAAGGGGAATGTGCATCCTGTAGTGTGTTCTCCCAGTTGCCAAAAGGGACATTTCCCTCACAAAGAATTGCACACACATTAACCCCCTCAGCCAAACACACACACTTGCAAGATTCAAACCACTACCTCACGATGTTATGACACTTGAGACGGACGCATTAGCGGAGCGCGCTATTTGCATTACTGGGATCCTTTGCTTCTCCTGCTGTACTTATAGGGTGCTGACATCGTCTGTGTTTAGAAAGGGGAATGTGCATCCTGTAGTGTGTTCTCCTAGTTGCCAAAAGGGACATTTCTCTCACACAGAATTGCACACACACTAACCCCCCTTATCCAAACACGCACACTTATCATTTGCAGGATTCAAACCACTACTTAACTATGTTATGACACTTGAGACGGACGCATTAGCGGAGATCGCTATTCGCATTACTGAGAGGCTTCTCTTCTCCTGCTGTACTTATAGGGTGCTGACATCATCAGTGTTTAGAAAGGGGAATGTGCATCCTGTAGTGTATTCTCCTAGTTGGCAAAAGGGATACTTCTTTCAAACAGTCTTGAACACGCACTCATCCCCTCCACACACACTGAGCATGTACAGGATTCAAACCCCTATCTAACTATGTTATGACACTCAAGACAGACACATTAGCAGAGCGTGCAATTTGCATTACTGGGAGGTTTCCCTTCTCCTGCTGTACTTATAGGGTGCTGACATCATCAGTGTTTAGAAAGGGGAATGTGCATCCTGTAGTGTGTTTTCCCAGTTGCCCAAAGGGACATTTCCCTCTAACAGCCTTTCACACACACAAACCTCACTCACCCACACACACACACACACACACACAGCAGGATTCAAACCCCTACCTAACTATATTATGACACTTGAGATAGACGCATTAGCAGAGCGCACTATCCAAATTACTGGGCATCTGTTTCGCACCTGTAGTATTTATAGGGTGCTGACATCTTTATTTCTACAGAGGTATGTACATGTAGTACTACCTGTCAGGTGGGGGATAGCATATATATGCATTTGCAGCCACCTATGTCAGGGTCAGATATGCACATCGCACTGGCAGGTTATGTTCTATACCATGCTTTGGGACCACAGGACCTCTAACACACAACACAACCAGTCCAGAACACCACACCCACATACAGGACACACACTTAGCTTCCCTGGGAACAGTGCCAGGATATGCAGGTGTTCACATACACCATTCCAGTTGCTAACATCAGGTACATGCATATTGTGTGTGAGAACTACTCAGGCCACTATCACTTTACCCTACAGCCACTACATTTTGCGGGTCCATGTGCTATGGCAGAACCACACACCACAGCCACATGGCGGAATACATATTGCACCTGTCCATCTGCAACATGGGTACTCACTGTTCCACACCAGAGGTAGACCAACATTGTTGATATCTGACCATACCCACCTTTCCATGGACATCCATATCCCATCTCCACCCCCAGGCAAGGTTGTCACTGCACACAAACTGTATTTAGCACAAGCAGACTCCACACTTGTGTAGGCTGGGGTGTACAACTTCAGAGGACCCATGATGGAGGACTATACTGACCACTCAGCATAATCCTTGACAATTGCATTCTATGAGCATGTGTACAGTTTGCATTAGTCATGCTATCCCACATATACCCACGACTGCTCCACAACAAGACACCTGTCAGCTGTACACCTGCCATATATGCGCCGTACAACAGACAGAGTGACCTAATGCATTGCAGAGCTGTAGCCCACAGAGGGAGGACATCTGTGAACAGTTCCGGCACGGCACTTCATTCACACATACTCATTACAACACAGTGTTGACAGTGGAATCGTCCAGAGAATGCAGATAGGGCTCCCCTCAGTCTGTTATTGACGGACACCTACTGTCAGAGATCCTCAGCAACGCTCTCACAGCACACACCAACAACATGGCTGTGGCTTAGCACATTCAATCCCTGGGACCTCCACGGTGCCCCTGCTTGACAGAGGCACAGCTCACTAGCCTCACATGTTGCCTTCTGTGACCTACTTTACAGTGGCACAGTAGCCTACTATCCTGGGGATGCAGATGCCAAGCACACTCTGGCTGAGCTGTCATTCCCTAGGGCAACAAGCCTAGTATTGACCTCTACACCCATATGTTCAATTGTCGGATGCACAATATTTGTTGTGCTGTTCTACTGTTTGCAGGTCTTTATTGCCATAGCATTCCCTGTTCCTATGACCAACTTGTGTATCTGTGGAAGATGTTTGCATATGACGGCGATCCACTATATCACTTATGTCTCTGTAGTCATTTACTGTGTGTACTGGGCTGATTGCTGTGTTGTGGTTGGTTCCTGGACTGACACGTACAAATACCAGATATGTGTGGCCAACTGCTAAACGGAGATATGGCCTAAGTGTGTGAGCATGCGCAGTTCAGCCTTTCCATGGCATGTTGTCTGCCTCATTTATCCAAGTGTGCGAGCATGCCCAGTGTGAGCTTTCCATATGTTGCACTCTGAAGTCCACCACATATTTGGGTGTGTGTGAACTTCAACAATATCTCACGTTTATGGTTGTGTGTTGGGTGTTATGTTGTGTACTAACTGGCCAACTGCTTCGTGTCTGCCACAACAGGGATTATACTGTGCCTGCAGGGATTGCATGGGATACTTTGCAGACAGTTCTCAACATACTTTCATAATGACCTAACACTGTAGTACCGTATAGTGTACTGGTTCAGTACTTTCACTGTGGTGGACAGTATCCTGGGCTTTAGTCCTATGACTGCTTGACATCTTCATAGTGAGCACAACAGTCTGTGTAGGGGCCAGTTGTGCACATATGACCATGTTGCAATATGTTCAGATATGGACTACCTACACCAGGCTCGTCCAACATTGCTAGTGTATTCCACAACATGGGTGGACATTGGCAAACACTAGCAATGTTCCCTAGGCCATTTCTGATGCTAGTCACAGGGTGTGTTTGTCCTTCGACACACATTGTAAATGGAGTTTGCCATGACATATGTCATGGTTAGTATACTGTGCCTCCGTCTACCTCTGACATAACAGTGATACCCAGGGTTAGCCTACCATCTCCCATACACTTATCAGGATTCCTCTTGAGGGGTGTCGATATGTGGCTCTCTGGCTGACCTGTACCAGGAGTTTACTGAAGAGTGGGGGTGCCTTCTGTGTTATGGATCATTCTGTACAGCTTGTCCTATGTATGTCAGTGCTAGGGTTCAGGTCTCTCATGTGCATAGCTCACTGCCATTCAGATTGTACAAGGTGCAACATGTTCATTCATTCCAGGTTGGACATGGCTTCATACATCAGGCACAGCTTTCCTGTAGCTGGGAAGGATGGCGGTGTGTGGGGCTGCAGTTTGTTTACTCAGGCAACACATGGCATCTGTTCATGCTCTTTGCTACCCCTGGTGGGGTACTGTTGTGGACTTTACAGTTGATGGAGGTGTCTGCTGCGGTATATCCCACAGGGGCTATTGTAGTCAGTTGTGATGCTGATGGAGGATGGCTGCAGAGCCACAGTGAGTTCCCTTATCTACATCTGCCAACCTTCATGTTTGGGTGGGTATATGGTACATGTTTCTGCGAACACTACAGCCACATGTTTGTCCAGTGCAGGATATTTATCACCTTTTGTACCCAGGTCTCACATTACATGTTAGGTACCTCATGGGTTAACACCTGTGTGGTAATTTGTGGGCACTTACTGTATATCCACGGTGGTTGTCTATACACAGTTCTGCAATTAGCTTGCTGACATGGCTATGGCTACAGTTGTCTGTTTGTAGGTGGCCCTGTTGTGGGTTGCTTGTGTCAGCTGGGGGTCAGATATGGTGGGCTGTTTGTACTCCTCTGCATACATGTTCAGTCACAGTCCTTCCATGTTGGCCTATACCTATGGGACATATCTACAGAACGGGGGTGGGGGGGATCAAGACCAGGCCTTGTGGGATGCCACTCATATCCGCTTTGTAGTCTGACATGGATGTGGCATGTCTGACAATGTCAGTTCTGTCCTTGGTCTGGTTTGCAACCCCTCTACTGACATAGGGGTATATATTTAAGCTGCTGAACATATCCATACTGAACTCATACGGTATTGTCTAGAAGCATGTGCACAGTTCAGTTACACTGTGTGGACCACATTGCCCTCATCAATGACCTTAATGACTGCTTCAAATGGGTCAGACATGTTTAGGGGCAGGTTCTGCAGTTACAACAGCCACACTGTGTAGGGTCCAGTATCAGTAGGACCACAATAGCCTTCTGTCTGCGGGGCATACTGATCCTTTCCATAGCTGTGCAGAACAAGCTTGTCAGGATCCTGGGGTGGTAGTTTGGAGTATCTATTCAGGCAACACCTTTGTTGTGATGGACCACTGTTGTTGTACACTGCTCTTTGGGTACATCTCCTGTGATAAGGCTGACATTGGGCAGTAGTGTGATTTGGCATTCCATTATTCTTGGAGTCTATGTTGGCCTCAGCACAGGACACCATCACATACCTTTGCTGCTGTGTGTTCTGCTTTGCAGATGATGGCTGTTACCTCAGCATCTGCAATGTCAGGGGACCATCAGTCTCCTGGGATAGGTATTTTGCACTCTGGGGGGGGGGGTTGCACTGCACCTGACAGGTTGTATGTTAGCAATATGTGTGTGTGTTTGGTATGTTGTTTGTAATATCTGTGTGATTCGGAGCATATCTGTGGATGCCCAACATGGTTCCTACCATCAGTTGGGTAAGCCTTGTGATTATCCTTAGTGTCCTGTATGTTTTGTATCTTCATAGGTTCATGGGTTCATACTAGGCTATACACCCTAGCCCATTAGTAAGCCTAGCCACAGTGTGTGTGTCTTTCGCCACCCCTTGCTATGTTCAATTATGGCCATTTATGAAGTTCTTCACTGTGCCTCTGTCTGGTCGTGACACAGTGAGGACCCCAGTATACATGTACGGTCATCCATCCACTTGGCAATATTCCTGTTGAGGGGTGTCAGTGAGGGGCTCTGCCTACCATGGATTGGGATCCTATTTCTGGGTGTGGGGAGCCTCTGGGTTATGTATCTGTCCCTCCAGCACATCTTATTTCATTATGTGTTGAGGCTGACATCTGTGACTCTCACAGCTCCAATGGCTTTGATTTCCTGTGGTGTAGCATGTCCATTACTCCTGTGTTGGACATGGCCTTGTACAACAGACATACAATGCCTCTGTGTAGGCAGTGTGTGACTGCAGTCAGCTGGGGTGTCTACAGCCAGGCAGCATATGACATATATTTCACACCCTTTATCCTGTTGGTGAGGTAACTATGAGGTCTTCCGAACCGCTGCAGGTGTCACGTACGGTACATCCCATATGAGTCATTGTACTAGATTATGGGTCTGATAAGGGAAAAGTACAGCGGCACAGTGACCTCTGTTGATGTTGATGTGAATCCTTTTATGATACGGTGTCCAGTATCGACAATCTTCATAGCCACATTGGCATTGTGGGTGTCACATGACAGATTAATGTCGACCTGTGTCCCTAGGTCCCTGATTACTCCTTGCATACATAATGGTTTGACACCTATGTGGTAATTTGTGTGTACCTTGTCTGGTATTTGGTGGGACATTCGTACTGTCCAGTGTCTTCGGATGTCTGGGTGGAGTTCTTGTGTGTGAGAGTGTGGTCTGTCACATGCTACAGACTGTACAGCAGTTTTGACTACAGTTATGTGCACATGGGTGGTCTCCACTGCTTTGTGCATTGTCAGTTACCTGGCAATATGGGTGTCTGTGCTGCATATGGATACTCCCCCTCCTTTGATGTTTTGGTGCAGGTGTTGGGGCCATAACACATGATATGTAGTATAACCTAGTAGTGCTGGTGTGCTATCACTAGGCTTGTAGCAGGCTTCTGTCACTGCACAGACATCAATGTTCTCCATAATGGGAAGTGCCTCAGGGGCATGCATATTGCAGTTTACACATCTGGCATTGGTCAGCATTACCATTATGTTTCCTACCACTTATATTTTCTAGGGTGGTGGGTAGTCTTTTTGGCCTTGCCTACATACGGCTCTATGGAGGCGGCAAAGGCCTTATCCAGTATCCAGACGCACATGGGTAACAGCTGCAAGCCATCCCTGGAACAGCAGCATGGCTTGTCATGCCTGACATCTCAAGCAGACAGACATTAGACCCTCTTGGACTGACAGCTGTAACTGTGCCAGCTGTTAAACATGAGCATTCTGTGTTTGTACTGTGGCATCATTCTTGGTGAGTGTTGGATGCTGCACACGGCCAGTGTCATACCGCCCTGGGGTACATACTCAGAGGGACCATCCATGTCTCTTTTGATGTTGACCAGGAAGGTACATCTCAGGTAATTCACACCAGCATGGACATTGAGTGCATCATATTTCTGCTTGCTTTGGGGTGACCTGCGTACTTGGGTTTTGTTGCATTTTGTGGCAGCCTACAGGCAGCTTACTCTACCCTTTCCCTTGTTCAGTCTGGTGAGTGGGACAGCAGTGTGTCTGCCTATACAGACACCTATTACGACTGTATCAGGCATGTTGTTTCTCCTTCTGGCCTGTGACTGTTTGGCACACCAGCTTTGCGTACTATTCGTTGCATGTGCTATGTTTGAAGGTTGTGGTTGCTTGTGATCTGCTTTGGAGGCTTCTGTTGGTGTGGTGTGTTTGTAATTCAGGCCTCCAGGAATAGTTGTCTGTGTTTATGTGTTTGGTTTACAGTTGTGGTAGGTCTATGTGGGACTGGGTTTGTGGTGTACATGGTTACCTTCACCTCCTGACTAGTTTTGACAGTACTTGGTTGGTGGAGCTCAACCTCTGGTTTGGATACATGGATGCATCTATCACATATATTTGTATTTATTGGGGGGTGTTGTGGTTGTCTGTGTACTTGGTACTGGCATCACATTGCCTCTGGATTCACAGATTCTACTTGTTGTGGCTGGACTTAGTGGATTGTATGTGTGGACATATGTTATTGCCATACTACTGGTCAGTGATTACTTCCCTTTTTATGTTTGCTCTATCATGTGGTAGCTTCCTCATTCTCTTGCATGGTTTGGTAATGGCTGAAGTCCAGCATGCAAGATGCCTGCTTGTTTGGCATTGTGTGTTGTTGTTATTTGTGATTGCATACTCCAAGCATTCCTGGCTATGTTCATGGAATGCCTGTATAACATGTTCTGCAGTGTGTCCCATATTCTGCACTTGCACAGGGCCTTTCGTGGATTCCACATTGGTTTGGAGGGCTGCAACCTATGCTTTACACATGTTTTTCACTGTGGTATTCTGGCCAGGGACTGGGGTTGGGATGTGTATATCCGGTGTGATTACTCTATGGTCTGGTCTTACTGGTGAAGGATACACTTCTCATCTTGCCATCCAGTACACATGTTGCTGATTATCACATCCAGTATGCTTACCCCTCTTGTGGGAGAGGTACATTGTTTCTGGGCATTTCGGTTTTTGGAATCTGGGTAATTTTCTCCTACTGTGTTGGTGCTAGTATAATGCTCCCAGTGTATGTCTGGGTATTTTCAGTCAAGCAATATAATGTGGTTTGGGGGGCTTGATATATTCATGTATTCCGACATAGGCCAGGTGCAGTTCCTGGTATTAGGACAGTAGTCTGCAGCAGGCTATATACTGGGAGGTGGTTTTAGCCATTGGTATTTGACCATGGCTAATCCATGCTGCTTCTTGTTGTGGTACCAACATGGGGGTGTGGTTATCCTTGCCATTTCTTGCTAGTCACCCTCCTTTTGTAGCTTGTTCCATGTTTTGTGGCTGTACAGCACAGTATGAGGTGTGACCTGGTAGTGTTAGGGTGCTGATGTGAGCCTTGACCCAGTTCTCTATTACAGGACTGGTATCTACATTCTCCATACTGTGTGCGTTTACACTGCACACATCTTGCTGTTTATACATCTGTCATTGGGTAGCATTACATCTAGGTTCCTATCCCTTGTAAAACCTATGAAGGTGGGTTTGTGTTTTGAGACTTACCTATTCAGGTCATGCTGTGGGTACTGACAGCCTTTGTCAGTATCCATGGGGCATGGCATGATAGGTGCACACCACCCCTAGCAGGTGGTGCATCATGTCAAGCTCCACATGTCTTCTCAGCCTGAAACACATTGGCTCCCCTTTGACTAACTGCATTACTTCAGCCAGTTATTGCACTTGATCATCCCATTGTCATTTTGTGGCTTCATGCTTGGTGAGGGTGGATGTTAGTCAGGGTGCTCAGGTGTGCATATTGTACATGGTGTTACATTACTTAACACATGGCATTCATGCCTCAGGTGGTGCTGCAGGGCTGCCTCTGTCGGATGCACGTATTACACTTCCTGTACATGTTTGTGAGCAGGTCATGTCATTTTAGGCATCCATGTTATTATTTGAGTGAGTCAGAGGGGGTATCATTCCCAGGGTTGCTACTGAGCCAGTGTATGTGCTATGCGTTGCCTCTTTGCCAAGGCCAGGGCATACTGGGCACGCCTCCTTCTGCCTACTGGGGCAGGCTCAAGTTGTTCCTCCTCCGAGTCACGCTCTGCCTGTGATGGCCTTGGCAATGGTGGGGGGCTGTTTGGCCCGGCCCTATGCTGGTCCTGCTACAGCTGTTTTCGCAAGATCATATTATGTAGCATAGCACATACCATGACAATTTGGGTACATGTAGTTGGTGTGTACTGCAAGGCTCCACCAGATGTGTCCAGACACTGGAACCGTGACTTGAGCAGCCCAAACACATGCTCTATTACATTACGTGTTTGTGCGTGTGCCTCATTATGTGTGTGTGCGTTTCTGATGGGTGTCATCAGCCACGGCTCCAGTGCATAACCTGCATCCCCCACTAGGTGTCCGTGTGGGATGTCCCCATTGGCAAATGTCTGGTACAGCTGCGTCAAATGCCAGATGTGGGAATCATGGTAACTCCCAGGGCAGCCAGCACACACATTCATTATTATGCCCTGGGCATCACACACGACCTGACAGTTGATGGAGGGGAAGCCCTTGCGGTTAATGTAGGCCCTACCCCGCTCACCGGCTGGTGCTTTGATGCGTATGTGCGTGCAGTCTATTGCACCCAGTACCTCAGGGTATTCCGCTATTTGCTGGAAGAGACGCATATTGCTGGCCAATACCTCACGGGCATTGGGGAAATATACATGATCACCGACATGTGCTGACATGGCATCCAGGAACTGGTGCAGTACCCTGGAGGCTGATGCCTGTGATATCCCCATCATATCGCCAGTTGGTCTCTGGAAGGTACCTGTTGCTAGTATTCTTAGGCCAACACATACCTTGGTTTCCACTGGGATGGGTTCCCCTCTGTTGGTTCTGTGTGTGAGGCATGGCCTGCACAGCTCAACAATTTGCTGCAGGAGCTCTCTGTCCACTCTATAGCGCTCTACTATCTCCAGCTCATGTAACCTGTGGTAGGTGACCCTGGGCCTGTACACTCTTCTCCGTCTCCTCACTGTGGGTTGTCTGGCACCATCTGCATTGTCACCACCATCATCAAGTCGTCTATGTCTCATTATGACAGCTATGGTAGCCCCTAACATTTCTGCTCTGAGTGAAGCTTTTTCAGTTTTCACTTCTATTAGCTTACTCCTGTCTTGCAGTGTCTCTTAAGGGAAACATCCTGCACTACTGTTTGCAGAGTTTTAAGTGCTGGGCTGGGCTACTATTCTGCCTGTGTAATTGCCTGCCTTTAATTGTTTTCACTTGCTAGCTTCAGCAGTTATCCCTGCTAGCTTCCTATTAACTCTGTTGCTTCCTTTTTCCTCTCTGTTTCCTCAGGGGGGAGCAACGTGCATACCATCAGAAACACGCTCACAGTGGCTTACACGCGCGCACACACATGCTTACATGGTTCAGAATCTACTTATTCGGGTTAAAACGTGCATACACCCGTGCAAACACTGTTACACATCTGCCAACAGCCTCCAACATACTCAGCCTGCCCTACACGTGTGCACACCCGCGCAAACAGTGTTAAACATCTCCCAACACGCTCCCACATGCTCAGTCTGCCTTACACGCACGCACACTGCCCTACTCACACTTCATGGCGTGCACACGTGCGCATGCACGCCCAGCAAGAAACTTTGGTGTAGGTAACAGTGTACACCTTCCATTTCTTGACTTTCCATGACTTATCTAGTGGCACACCTCTTTCCATGATCTGTGCCTGTCATCTGTCATGTTACACTGGCCTCCAATGAACTGCATTTCTTTCTACCATTCCCCCCTGTGATGTCACCTATCTCCTACTCTATTCCTCCCCTTATGTATCTCTTACACTACTCAGACTGTGCTCATTTGCTATGTGACTGTGAGATTCAGTATCCTAACCCTCATTTACATGAGATTGCCTACTAATGCTTAGTTACATGTCTTAGACTCAGCTTCCCCCCTTAGCAACCACTACACGGTGGCCATGTTGTTTTTGGTCTACTGGTCCCTGCATTGTCATTCCATGTATTGCATGAAACCCACATTTGTGGGTTTATAACCTTCATTTTCATGTTTTATACAGTGCAGCCCGTTTGCGCGAGGCTGCGCTGGGTTTAAACATCGGCGATCGCCAAAAAAAAAAATTATATTTTTATTATTTTGGCATCGGGTTATATTGCCAATGGCCACATATTTGGCCATTGGCATGCTGCCTGAGTCATATGCACCCTTTTTTTGGAGCTGACATGGCTCCGTTGTGGAATTTGCAGAAACGTACTCAGTTGTCAACTGAGTACATTTCTGCAGCTAAAACGTCTCTTACACGGACTGGTTTCTGCTTCGTGGATCGCTAATATACCTCATTTGCATACCTTTCGGATGCAAGTGAGGTATTTAGCATGTCCACACCCAGTCCGTGTAAGAGACGTTTTAGCTGGTCTCTTACACGGAGTTTAGGGCTGTTCCTGGATCGCGAGGCTTGCATGGAGTGTTGCACGTCTCTTACACTCCGTTAAAGCCTTCGTGAATCCTGCCCATTATCTTGAATACAGGTCTATTTATATGTTATATCTTGCTCTGTTTTCTTAGATTTAATGATATCTGAAAAATATTGCACATAAACTCTGCAAAATGTAGCATAATTTCTAGAAATCTCTGTAAAGCCTCTTTGCTCACCAGTTTTGAGATTTGCATAATTGATCAACATTTTTCATTATTAGGTTTCGGTCCTTCTGTCATTTGGATATGACAAGTTTATTTTATATATGTAACTCAGATTTTACTATTTGTTCTTATTTAACTTGGAACGATACTCTGCAGGATTCAAAAAACTCCATGTAGGGTACATACACGGTGCACATGAAGATGTGCCTGTGGCAGTGCCAAACAATGCATATTAATGAAGTGCGGTGGACTTGAACAAGGCTGTGGGGTATGCACCATTGTTTTTGCTCACAAAACCTCTTCAGGAATGTGGATAGCATGTCTGTGTAAAGTTGTTGTCTGCTAAATCTTGATTGTACTCAGTGACTGACAGCACATAAATAGCTTTCCCTTGTTTGAAATTTGGCAGGGTTCCAAACACATTAAAATTTACAAAAATCTTACAAGGGACCCTGCCATAGCTAAGTCATTCTGCATTTATTCATTTTATATATTTTATTGTTTTTCTTTCCTCTCTCTCTTTTTTGTTTTTCACATTTGCATGATGCTTAACTCGTTTGTGCAACTGGACCACCAATGTATCAGACATGACCCAGACCGCAAAAAATAGAAACCAGATGCATTCATTTAGGCTATGCTGCACTAACACGATCAAGTTAATAATGAATATTAATATAGGAGATGTCATTTAACTAATCCTGTGACAATAGGTGGTAAGTCTAGATCTGGAGTGCAAATGGTTCTGGGTTATAGTGCAGGTTGAGCAAACTTTTATTTTACTGTGTTGACATTGCAGATTATACAAATGAAGTGAATCATAGACAAGCATTTTCACACCCTTCTTGTGGCAAGAGCTCTAAGTTTATTACTACTGTACACATGGACCTGGGTTCGAAAACTGCATATTCCAAATACTTTTAATGTTGTTCCACTTCACGTCATATTTACTTTTACTCATAACACCAGACAGTGTAGATGGAATTAATATTTACAAGTATGAGGGCTGAGACACTAATATTGTGTCAGCTATTTACCTATTCATTTATATGGGTATTATGCATATATTGTCAAAAGTATGACTGTGGGTATAATGTGTACTATGTTCATGGAGGTATATTTCTGCAATCCCATTTGAATAACAGAGTTACACAAGTGGCTGTATATCAAATAACCTTGGAATTGCGTTGCTTTTTATTTATTTACTTAATTTTTATTTTTTTTATTGCCTACTGTTGCACATCGCTTACCATCATGCAGTTTTTACACGATGGTAAGTGGTGCACAACTTTCTCAACTGTAGGAAAAAGCAGACAGTGAGAACTCTCAGTAAGTGCAGTATATGCACTTTGTGGGAAAACCTGATATTTAAAGTGGAATTGGTGGGGAATACTCATTACACATTGAGCTTGATCTTTCAGAGACATGGCTGGTGTTGGAGAGGGTGTGCACTTCCAGGTGCAATGTTGGGGTGTTCAAGAGTCCAAAGTCTTTAGGGCCCCTAGTTAAGGAGCATGACCCACACCTTTTGCAGAGGAACTATTCAGGTTCTCAGTATAAGTCTGAAGCCTGGACTAGTTTGGCTAGAGCTTTGACCAGTGCGACAGGTATCCCATGGACTGGTAAGCAATGTCATCCTTAATATGATGATCTCTGTTGGAGAAAGAGGGATACCCTTGATCGGTGGATCAGAGAATGTAGAGCAGGGAACACTCCACAGATGGGTAAGTATATAATGCATTGACCAACTGTAAAAGTTATACCTGAATATAGTCAAGACTGGTATTCATAAATGCATTCTGTTTTGTTTATATCTCAACTGTAAAAGAAAGTATGCATGTCTTACTCTGTAGCACAAAGCAACAGCTTCACATTCTCAAATAACAATAAGCAGGCATGTATAAAGTGTAGAAGGAAAGGATGCATGTATTAGTCTGTAGTATAAACAAAACATACAGTATTGCAGTAGTGAGTGGTTGTGGATTCAAAGACCATACTTCACAAATATACAGTAGTGTGTGCAATAGTGTTATTTATGTTTTCATTAATATATACACAATACTGTTAGCTAATCATCATTATAGCAGTTTACTTTTAAACCTCAATGGCTCTGGCATGACTGGCTTGCTGTTAAGTTTAAGCATGCATATGTGCAATATATGCATACATGAATGATTGATGGCTGCAATCTGATCATTACTACAGTGTCCATCTTCTAGTAACTGGGTAGTCTTCAAAGTAATAAAGACATTTCTTGGGAGCTGGTACTGCTAAAACTAAAATGTAACAGAATATAGTAAAATAATTGTAGAAAGCTTTTGTATATTAACTATGAAGTTAGTAATGTTTTTTTGTGTTTTTTCCATCACCTCACCCCTTTTCTTCTTTTTTATTGTTTAATTTGTTTTCATTTTGTTGTTATTATCTATAATTTTGTGTTTCTTTGTTTTAATTTATTGTTTCTAATTGTGTTTACATTTGTTGTTATATAAATGTGTTTTTGTTATTATTGTTACTATTATGTTTAATTTTTGTCTTTCTATGTTCATCTGTTTTTATGTGTCTATTTTTTTATTTTCATTTTTTATTTTATAATTGTATTTTAATTTTTTTATTACTACAACACAGCAGGATAGGCATGCCCCATGTGATCCTTCTGCTCTCAATCCACTGGCTAAAGCACGAAGGCCCAGCATGTCTGGGATGCAGCCTGGCAGCACCACCTCTGCTCCCCCTGCACTACCTGGGCCCTCAGATAGTTCTGTCCCAGAGGATAGGCCTGTGTTCCCCTGTGGGAGCAGTGGTGAAAGGTGTGCATTTATCACCTGAAATGAGTTGTCAGGTATGGTGCATAGGGTTGTGCAATGCACAGTGGACACACACCTATACTGGATTGTCCACCCTGTATCTTGTCTTATATGTCCTGTCTGTCAGAAAGTGCTTCCTCATCTTGCCAACTTGCATTCTCCAGACATGCCCATGTCCCTTTCTAAACATTCCTCTCTCACAAAAAAGGGCACCTGTCCCAAAAAAAAACAAACAGATGTTGCATACAAAGCTGTCCATTTCACACGTGTCTTCTTGACCCACATGATTTCGTCCAATTGGCTATACAACATGATTATGTTACTACCTCTGTTTCTGGAGGTGACAGTCCAAATTCAGCTAATATCATATACTTCTGATCAGTTTTTACTGTTGAAGATATGGTTAGCTGTGGTTCTTTCCTACACCCTTCCTGCACATTCCTGCCCTCCTTTCACTTTGTTTTTTCCCCTGCTTGCTCCCCATTTCAGCACATTCCTATCTTCCCCATTTCATTTCTTTAATGAAGAAGATTATATGAAGAATATTAGCTGAATTTGAGCTGTCACCTCCAAAGAGCGAGGTGACAACAGCACAATCATGTTGTATAACACTTGTGTGAAATGGGGTGCTATGTATGGGATGATATTTTTTTTGGGAGTGGTGCCCTTTTTTTTCTTTTTGGCAGAGAGAGAGGAATGTTGGGGTAGAGACCTAGGTATGTGTAGGTAAAGTAAGGTGGGTAGGTAAAGAAGCAATGGCAGACAGACAGCACAAACAAGACAAGACACAGGGATGGTGAAGAACACAAAAAAGGGTGAACACTATGGCTGGGGTAGGGGAGAAATCAAGAGCCCATGGAAGTCAAGTTTGGAGAGAGTAAGAATCGAGTCCTGACCCAGTGGACTATCACTGTGACATCACTGTGCCAATGTTTGCAGTGTCTAACATCTGCTTCTCCTTCTGCTATTCAGAACAATGATGGAGAGCAGTGTCTCCACCGGGTGTAGAAGTGTACCAGCTGTGTGGCGCACAATACTACTCACCAGCCCTTGCAGTTCATCGCGGGTGATAAAATCACCATCTCTACTACTGCTCCCAGAGGGAACCACTGGCCTATCCTGTGAGTCAGATCTACCTGAGGGTCCAGGTAGTGCAGGGGCAGCAGAGTGAGGGCTACAAGGTTGTGTTCCTGATGTGCTGGGATGTGGTACCATAGCCAGTGGAGTGGGGGTAGGAGGCTGCTGTGGGACAGGCCTACCTCACTGTGCTGTGGAAAAAAGGGAAAAAAGTGCATAAGGGGCAGGGAGAGAGAAAAAAAGGAGAACATTAGCACATTAGAACATTAGCAACATCAAAAGTGATGTACAAAGTAGTGATAAATTATTTCACTCTATTATGTTACCTTTACTATAAACAGTACTATAAACAGCATAAAGTGTAAACAAACTTTTTATAACGTGTCTGAATACCCAGATGCACACTATAGTACAGATTTCAGCCAGCAGTCCTTGATGTGCACATGTACTGCCCATATGCAGGCTCCAATTCTACTAATTACATTTTCAGCAGGCCATTTGTGACATTGCTAGAGAGGTCTGCAGTTACAGTGCAATAATGATGAAAATCTAACAGTATTTGTTCATTTGGTAATTGTGGTGTTTGAACCCACAGCTGTTGACTACTCTGTACTACTGTAGTGCTCTGTGTTCCCACAGAGTACTGCATGTATACCTTCATTTTACAGTGTGTTCTGTTTTACAGAACTGTATTTATAGGCCTCAAACTCTTACAGCAATAAATGTGGACAAAGTCGTATGTAAAAGGGGGAAAAGTCAAAAAAATGTGGGAGGTGCTCCCAGTGTCCATACATCATGCAGGGAGAAACACTAGTTTTGGATGAAAGAGGGGTAACACTCAAAACTAATGGGTTTGTAAACTGTGACACCACTGGGGTGGTATATATTGCTATATGTAATACCTGTGAGGCATTTTACATAGGGAAAACGACCAGAAAGTTTAAAAGAAGGATCTATGAACATCTTAATGATATTAAAAAAATGGAAGAAAATAATGTCCTTTACAGACATTCCACTACTCGTACTTCAGCTAAATAAGGGTTTTACGTCATAAAGAAAATAGACAGGGACCCACGGGGGGGGGGGGTCCCTGGGAGTCCACAATAGAATTTTGTGAATTATTTTGGCAATTAAAACTGGAAGCCAATAAAAATCTAGGGCTGAATGATTACATTTCTTTAGCATCAGTTTTAAAGCTTAGAGCAGCCAAACTGTAAGGGCATAGTTATTAGATGGAAACCTAAGGTAAAACTGTTGGTTTTCAACAGGGTACATTTGTCCTCTACTTATGTTTGCGTTTGGTTTGTACCACCTGCTACAATGTATAAAGTATTGACATTATTTTTATACTAAATTATAGCATTTTATAATTGTTTTAATATTGAAAGGCTATTACTTAAAGAATATTGACACCACTTTTGATTTTAGATTATAGGATTTCTTAAGAGATTTTCAGTTTTATGTTTTTAAAACTTTTTAATTAGTTAATTGGTATAAAATGCTTATTGGGTGATGTAAGGGGGAAGAATATATTAAGAAGATTGCTCACTTTAATGGTATATCTGAAGAAGTCTTTGATGTGATAGGACAAAAAATGCAGTGTTCAATATAAGCGCTAAGTTTTGTATTAAAGAGAGTAACCTTTGGACTTTATGGTGTGGCTTTTTTTTTCCTTCAGGAACTGGGTGTCAGTGTGCTTTTGTCGTTTTGGATTTGAGTTTTGGTTTGCACACTTTCCTGGTTTATCTTAGTTTTGTTGTGGTTGTATAGAGACATCCGTTTTCTGAATTCAGCACTCCCAATTTGGGAACTGGCACTATGGAAGGTATTAGCGATCAGCTCACATGAGTGGAAGGGCAACTCTCACAGCTAATAGCACTTTTAAGTCAACAAGACAGTAACAAAGGGATTTCTAATGTAGATTCTACGGCAGTGGTTAACTTAGAGGTTAATGGAAGCCTCTCATTACCAGGTAACCAGGAGGCGTGGTTACTTGGTAAATCCAATGGAAAGACGTCCAACATGATGTTGCAAGAAAAGGAACTGAGGAGATGGGCAATCCTGCTTCTGCTTGCGAGGAAGGGAGAGAATTCCATTGTGGTAATTTGGACTACACCAATAGGAATTCCAGGGCTGTTAAATTGAGACAGGCAGAAGCAAGGACTGATTTAAATGATGGTGTTAGGGTAGAACAGCATGGGACTAACCATTTAAATACCAATAAATCTAGAGGTCGTGATTCTGTGGACTTGGACTGGGATAGGGATAAATATGTTATTTCTTGGCTCACAAGTAACAGAGCCTTTTTGAATTTTAATTCACAGAATGATATTACCAACATTTTTGATGCTAACAGTTATTGTGAACAAATGTGAATACGTTGTATGATAAGATGGTGAAATATAAAATTTTGTGCACAGAAAATAACTATTTAGAAGAATGCGTCAAGAGAGGGATAGTACCAAAGGGGTTATGTGTATACAAATATCCCAACAATGTAGTAGAGGGTAGTGAATTTCATTCAGAATTGTTGGAAATTTTTAACAATTGTGGGTTGGATATAATTAGGACAGTTTATAGGGAAAATGGAAGGGTAATGGAGAAACTGTTATCCGATATCGAGAGAATCAACCTACTTATTGTTAATGACTTGTTATTTACTATTGAAGACGAAAAGATGAAATATATTAACATGAAAGTTAATATAGAGAACAAATATAGGTTTTTCTATGACAGAAAATGTAAGAAACTGAAACATGACATAAATGAATACAAAGACAAGGTTAGTTACCCCAAACCTAGAACGAAGGGGTTCTATAAACAACAGGGAGGGTCACACAATTTGGAAGGTAGCCCCCTAGGGTACAAAAATAACTTTAAAGGAAGAAGAGATAACAGAGAAAGCTTTAACCACCAAACAATACTAGGGGAGAAGTTACGACCTAGATGACCCCCAAGAATTTCTGGAACCCAGGAGGTCTGAGAGAATTAGAGAACAAAGACCGGTTCACTACTATCAAAGACAAGGGGGTGGGTACCCAAACATGAGGCACTTTTGAGCTCAAATATAAATGGACAAGTTTTTCTAGAGGTACTACTGAAGAGGAAAAAGAAAAAAATTGTCATAAAAGGGAGCAGGTATTCATATCACAGTTTTAGTATTTATACTTATAGTGGGTTGGAGGTCACCAGCACATATTTCGATCTTTTTTGCAAGGGCCTTAAATTTTTCCCTAGTTCCACAGAAGATATTTCGAGAACCCTGATCAACTTGAAGTTATTTGCACGTAAAAAAAATTTAGAGTTGACATTAGAACAGCATAAGGAAGGGAACAATCAGATCAGCTTTCAGAACAAAAACAAAAAGAAAAGTACATACAATCCACCCCTTCACCCACAATTAAAGAATTTGGAAACACAAGTGGAGAAAGAACTTAGGGATAGTCATATGAGGGGAAGGAAACAATTTAACCTTACTAAAGAGGAATATTTGTTACTTACTTCATTAAGAGACAATCAGTATATTCGGGTAATGAAACTCGACAAGGGTGGGGGGGGTTATACTGGATAGCATCTTATATTCAGCAAAAATGCTGGAAATGCTAAATAATACCAATAGGTATTCAAGAGTTTCTAGAAATGAGATTAATGTGGCATATAGAAAAATAGACTTTATATTGAAAAAATAAAGGAAGAAGGTGACATTAATCTCGATACGTACAACTTTTTATCCATAGACAAGCCCAAAGTACCATCCATATTTGGAATCCTGAAAGTTCATAAAAATTTGGAAGATCCACCATTTAGGCCAATCGTGGCTGCCAAAGGATCCAAAACATATCCAATAGCAAAGTTTTTGGACAACAAACTAAAAAATGTTTGGACAGGGAGAGTGGGAATTCTTAAAGACTCTTGGGATTTTTTAAGGTGTATCAACAACAATTTGTATTGCAACGAGCTAATATTTGTTACTCTAGATATCCAAGACCTGTTTAACGTGATACCTAACAGGGTTAAATTAGAATGGTTTGAAGAAGCATTAAGGTACAAAGGGGACCTAGACAATGACCTAATAGGCCTATTAATAGAGTTAATGGAACTAGTGTTAACAAACAATTTCCTTTTCTTTGAGGGGGGAATTTTTTAAACAGACTAGTGGAGTGGCCATGAAAGCAAGTTGTGCTCCCATGTATGCTAATTTAGTACTTTCTAAATGGGAGGAGAAATATATTTTACATTCACGTTTTCATAATATTGCAACTATTATCCCAGGTACATTGATGATATAGTTATCTTTTTGGTCCAAACCAGAAGAAGAATTGAACAAGCTTATTGGATACATTAATAGCACGACCAAATTTTTAAAGTTTACCCACACTATTTTTAAGGAGAGACTAGAATATCTGGATGTGGCCCTGGAGAAAATAACTGAAGTTAAGCAATTTAAATCGAATGTCTTTAGAAAGAACATCTTCTCCAATTCCAACCTCTTTTATTCGAATGCACATCCATTTTGGCATAAGAGGGGTATAGTGAGAGGGTAATTTATTAGGTGTTGCAGGATGACCTCCGAAGATAAGGATTTTGAAATTGAAAGCCTAAGATTGAAAGAAATGTTTTTAGAAAGAGGATATCCCCTCTCACTCAGAGATGAGATTAGGATAGAAATTAAGGAGGAAAGAAGGAAGAAATTTACCCCAATTTTGGGTGACTTATCCCCCAGGGATGATGGTGGAAAGGAAAGAAACAAAAGATTCTACCAACTGGAATAGTAACTATGTGTTAAATGATAGTGCCAACATTAGATCTATTAGGAGCATAGTTTCAAATAATTGGAATTGGTATAGTAAGTACTCAGACCCTGAACAAATCTTTTTGGATCCCCTAAAATTCACCTATAGGAAGGGGAGGAACATCAAGGGGTTGCAGGAAACAAGAAGGAAGGGACACAATAAGAGAAAAATAGGAGCATACAAATGAGGGAGGTGCTCCCAGTGTCCATACGTCCTGCAGGGAGAAACACTAGTTTTGGACGAAAGAGGGGTAACACTCAAAACTAATGGGTTTGTAAACTGTGACACCACTGGGGTGGTATATATTGCTATATGTAATACCTGTGGGGCATTTTACATAGAGAAAACTACCAGAAAGTTTAAAAGAAGGATCTATGAACATCGTAATGATATTAAAAAACTGGAAGAAAATAATGCCCTTTACAGACATTCCACTACTTGTACTTCAGCTAAATATGGGTTTTACGTCATAGAGTAAATAGACATGGACCCACGGGGGGGACCCTGGGAGACCACAATAGAATTTTGCGAATTATTTTGGCAATTAAAACTGGAAGCCAATAAAAATCTAGGGCTGAATGATTACATTTCTTTAGCACCAGTTTAAAGCTTAGAGCAGCTAAAATGTAAGGGAATAGTTACTAGATGGAAACCTAAGGTAAAACTGTTGGTTTTGAACAGAGTGCATTTGTCCTCTACTTATATTTGTGTTGTGTTTGTACCACCTGCTACAATGCATAAAGTATTGACATTATTTTTATAGTAAATGATAACATTTTATAATTGTTTTAACATTGAAAGGCTATTACTTAAAGTATATTGACACCACTTTTGATTTTAGATTATAGGATTTCTTAAGAGATTTTCAGTTTTATGTTTTTAAAACTTTTTAATTAGTTAATTGGTATAAAATGCTTATTGGGTGATGTAAGGGGAAAGAATATATTAAGAAGATTGCTCACTTTAATGGTATATCTGAAGAAGTCTTTGATGTGATAAGTTTTGTATTAAAGAGAGTAACCTTTGGACTTTATGGTGTGGCTTTTTTTTTTTCCTTAAGGAACTGGGTGTCAGTGTGCTTTTGTCGTTTTTGGATTTGAGTTTTGGTTTGGACACTTTCCTGGTTTATCTTAATTTTGTTGTGGTTGTATGGAGACATCCGTTTCTGAATTTAGCACTCCCAATTTGGGAACTGGCAATATGGAAGGTATTAGCGATCGGCTCACATGAGTGGAAGGGCAGCTCTCACAGCTAATAGCACTTTTAAGTCAACAAGACAGTAACAAAGGGATTTCTAATGTAGATTCTACGGCAGTGGTTAACGTAGAGGTTAATGGAAGCCTCTTGTTACCAGGTAACCAGGAGGCATGGTTACTTGGTAAATCCAATGGAAAGACGTCCAACACGACGTTGCAAGAAAAGGAACTGAGGAGATGGGCAATCCTGCTTCTGCTTGCGAGGAAGGGAGAGAATGCCATTGTGGTAATTTGGACTACACCAACAGGAATTCCAGGGCTGTTAAATTGTGACAGGCAGAAGCAAGGACTGATTTAAATTATGGTGTTAGGGTAGAACAGCATGGGACTAACCATTCGAATGCCAATAAATCTAGAGGTCGTGTTTCTGTGGACTTGGACTGGGGTAGGGACAAAGATGTTATTTCTTTGCTCGCAAATAACAGAGCCTTTTCAAATTTTAATTCACAGAATAATATAGCAACGTTTTTGATGCTAACAGTTATAATACAAATGTGAATACGTTGTATGATAAGATGGTGAAATATAAAATTTTGTGCACAGAAAATAACTATTTAGAAGAATGCGTAAAGAGAGGGATAGTACCAATGGGGTAACGTGTATACAAATATCCCAACAATGTAGTAGAGGGTAGTAAATTTCATTCAAAATTGTTGGAAATTTTTAACAATTGTGGGTTGGATATAATTAGGACAGTTTGTGGGAAAATGGAAGGGTAATAGAGAAACTGTTATCTGATATCGAGAGAATCAACCTACTTATTGTTAATGACTTGTTATTTACTATTGAAGATGAAATGATGAAATATATTAACATGAAAATTAATATAGAGAACAAATATAGTTTTTTCTATGACAGAAAATGTAAGAAACTAAAACATGACATAAATTAATACAAAGACAAGGTTAGTTACCCCAAACCTAGAATGAAGGGGTTCTATAAACAACAGGGAGGGTCACACAATTTGGAAGGTGGCCCCCTAGGGTACAAAAGTAACTTTAGAGGAAGAAGAGATAACAGAGAAAGCTTTAACCACCAAAACAATACTAGGGGAGAAGTTACGACCTAGATGACCCCAAGGAATTTCCGGAACCCAGGAGGTCTGACAGAATTAGAGAACAAAGACCGGTTCACTACTATCAAAGACAAGCGGGTGGGTACCCAAACATGAGGCACTTTTGAGCTCAGATATAAATGGGACAAGTTTTTCTAGAGGTACTATTGAAGAAGAAAAGGAAAAAATTGTCATAGAAGGGAGCAGGTATTCATATCACAATTTTAGCATTTATAATTATAGTGGGTTGGAGGTCACCAGCACATATTTCGATCTTTTTTGCAAGGGCCTTAAATTTTTCCCTAGTTCCACAGAAGATATTTCGAGAACCCTGATCAACTTGAAGTTATTTGCACGTAAAAAAAATTTAGAGTTGACATTAGAACAGCATAAGGAAGGGAACAATCAGATCAGCTTTCAGAACAAAAACAAAAAGAAAAGTACATACAATCCACCCCTTCACCCACAATTAAAGAATTTGGAAACACAAGTGGAGAAAGAACTTAGGGATAGTCATATGAGGGGAAGGAAACAATTTAACCTTACTAAAGAGGAATATTTGTTACTTACTTCATTAAGAGACAATCAGTATATTCGGGTAATGAAACTCGACAAGGGTGGGGGGGGTTATACTGGATAGCATCTTATATTCAGCAAAAATGCTGGAAATGCTAAATAATACCAATAGGTATTCAAGAGTTTCTAGAAATGAGATTAATGTGGCATATAGAAAAATAGACTTTATATTGAAAAAATAAAGGAAGAAGGTGACATTAATCTCGATACGTACAACTTTTTATCCATAGACAAGCCCAAAGTACCATCCATATTTGGAATCCTGAAAGTTCATAAAAATTTGGAAGATCCACCATTTAGGCCAATCGTGGCTGCCAAAGGATCCAAAACATATCCAATAGCAAAGTTTTTGGACAACAAACTAAAAAATGTTTGGACAGGGAGAGTGGGAATTCTTAAAGACTCTTGGGATTTTTTAAGGTGTATCAACAACAATTTGTATTGCAACGAGCTAATATTTGTTACTCTAGATATCCAAGACCTGTTTAACGTGATACCTAACAGGGTTAAATTAGAATGGTTTGAAGAAGCATTAAGGTACAAAGGGGACCTAGACAATGACCTAATAGGCCTATTAATAGAGTTAATGGAACTAGTGTTAACAAACAATTTCCTTTTCTTTGAGGGGGGAATTTTTTAAACAGACTAGTGGAGTGGCCATGAAAGCAAGTTGTGCTCCCATGTATGCTAATTTAGTACTTTCTAAATGGGAGGAGAAATATATTTTACATTCACGTTTTTCATAATATTGCAACTATTATCCCAGGTACATTGATGATATAGTTATCTTTTTGGTCCAAACCAGAAGAAGAATTGAACAAGCTTATTGGATACATTAATAGCACGACCAAATTTTTAAAGTTTACCCACACTATTTTTAAGGAGAGACTAGAATATCTGGATGTGGCCCTGGAGAAAATAACTGAAGTTAAGCAATTTAAATCGAATGTCTTTAGAAAGAACATCTTCTCCAATTCCAACCTCTTTTATTCGAATGCACATCCATTTTGGCATAAGAGGGGTATAGTGAGAGGGTAATTTATTAGGTGCTGCAGGATGACCTCCGAAGATAAGGATTTTGAAATTGAAAGCCTAAGATTGAAAGAAATGTTTTTAGAAAGAGGATATCCCCTCTCACTCAGAGATGAGATTAGGATAGAAATTAAGGAGGAAAGAAGGAAGAAATTTACCCCAATTTTGGGTGACTTATCCCCCAGGGATGATGGTGGAAAGGAAAGAAACAAAAGATTCTACCAACTGGAATAGTAACTATGTGTTAAATGATAGTGCCAACATTAGATCTATTAGGAGCATAGTTTCAAATAATTGGAATTGGTATAGTAAGTACTCAGACCCTGAACAAATCTTTTTGGATCCCCTAAAATTCACCTATAGGAAGGGGAGGAACATCAAGGGGTTGCAGGAAACAAGAAGGAAGGGACACAATAAGAGAAAAATAGGAGCATACAAATGAGGGAGGTGCTCCCAGTGTCCATACGTCCTGCAGGGAGAAACACTAGTTTTGGACGAAAGAGGGGTAACACTCAAAACTAATGGGTTTGTAAACTGTGACACCACTGGGGTGGTATATATTGCTATATGTAATACCTGTGGGGCATTTTACATAGAGAAAACTACCAGAAAGTTTAAAAGAAGGATCTATGAACATCGTAATGATATTAAAAAACTGGAAGAAAATAATGCCCTTTACAGACATTCCACTACTTGTACTTCAGCTAAATATGGGTTTTACGTCATAGAGTAAATAGACATGGACCCACGGGGGGGACCCTGGGAGACCACAATAGAATTTTGCGAATTATTTTGGCAATTAAAACTGGAAGCCAATAAAAATCTAGGGCTGAATGATTACATTTCTTTAGCACCAGTTTAAAGCTTAGAGCAGCTAAAATGTAAGGGAATAGTTACTAGATGGAAACCTAAGGTAAAACTGTTGGTTTTAAACAGAGTGCATTTGTCCTCTACTTATATTTGTGTTGTGTTTGTACCACCTGCTACAATGCATAAAGTATTGACATTATTTTTATAGTAAATGATAACATTTTATAATTGTTTTAACATTGAAAGGCTATTACTTAAAGTATATTGACACCACTTTTGATTTTAGATTATAGGATTTCTTAAGAGATTTTCAGTTTTATGTTTTTAAAACTTTTTAATTAGTTAATTGGTATAAAATGCTTATTGGGTGATGTAAGGGGAAAGAATATATTAAGAAGATTGCTCACTTTAATGGTATATCTGAAGAAGTCTTTGATGTGATAGGACAAAAAATGCAGTGTTCAATATAAGCGCTAAGTTTTGTATTAAAGAGAGTAACCTTTGGACTTTATGGTGTGGCTTTTTTTTTTTCCTTAAGGAACTGGGTGTCAGTGTGCTTTTGTCGTTTTTGGATTTGAGTTTTGGTTTGGACACTTTCCTGGTTTATCTTAATTTTGTTGTGGTTGTATGGAGACATCCGTTTCTGAATTTAGCACTCCCAATTTGGGAACTGGCAATATGGAAGGTATTAGCGATCGGCTCACATGAGTGGAAGGGCAGCTCTCACAGCTAATAGCACTTTTAAGTCAACAAGACAGTAACAAAGGGATTTCTAATGTAGATTCTACGGCAGTGGTTAACGTAGAGGTTAATGGAAGCCTCTTGTTACCAGGTAACCAGGAGGCATGGTTACTTGGTAAATCCAATGGAAAGACGTCCAACATGACGTTGCAAGAAAAGGAACTGAGGAGATGGGCAATCCTGCTTCTGCTTGCGAGGAAGGGAGAGAATGCCATTGTGGTAATTTGGACTACACCAACAGGAATTCCAGGGCTGTTAAATTGTGACAGGCAGAAGCAAGGACTGATTTAAATTATGGTGTTAGGGTAGAACAGCATGGGACTAACCATTCGAATGCCAATAAATCTAGAGGTCGTGTTTCTGTGGACTTGGACTGGGGTAGGGACAAAGATGTTATTTCTTTGCTCGCAAATAACAGAGCCTTTTCAAATTTTAATTCACAGAATAATATAGCAACGTTTTTGATGCTAACAGTTATAATACAAATGTGAATACGTTGTATGATAAGATGGTGAAATATAAAATTTTGTGCACAGAAAATAACTATTTAGAAGAATGCGTAAAGAGAGGGATAGTACCAATGGGGTAACGTGTATACAAATATCCCAACAATGTAGTAGAGGGTAGTAAATTTCATTCAAAATTGTTGGAAATTTTTAACAATTGTGGGTTGGATATAATTAGGACAGTTTGTGGGAAAATGGAAGGGTAATGGAGAAACTGTTATCTGATATCGAGAGAATCAACCTACTTATTGTTAATGACTTGTTATTTACTATTGAAGATGAAAAGATGAAATATATTAACATGAAAATTAATATAGAGAACAAATATAGTTTTTTCTATGACAGAAAATGTAAGAAACTAAAACATGACATAAATTAATACAAAGACAAGGTTAGTTACCCCAAACCTAGAATGAAGGGGTTCTATAAACAACAGGGAGGGTCACACAATTTGGAAGGTGGCCCCCTAGGGTACAAAAGTAACTTTAGAGGAAGAAGAGATAACAGAGAAAGCTTTAACCACCAAAACAATACTAGGGGAGAAGTTACGACCTAGATGACCCCAAGGAATTTCCGGAACCCAGGAGGTCTGACAGAATTAGAGAACAAAGACCGGTTCACTACTATCAAAGACAAGCGGGTGGGTACCCAAACATGAGGCACTTTTGAGCTCAGATATAAATGGGACAAGTTTTTCTAGAGGTACTATTGAAGAAGAAAAGGAAAAAATTGTCATAGAAGGGAGCAGGTATTCATATCACAATTTTAGCATTTATAATTATAGTGGGTTGGAGGTCACCAGCACATATTTCGATCTATTTTGCAAGGGCCTTAAATTTGCCCCTAGTTCCACAGAAGATATTTCGAGAACCCTGATCAACTTGAAGTTATTTGTACGTAAAAAGAATTTAGAGTTGACATTAGAACAGCATAAGGAAGGGAACAATCATATCAGGTTTCAGAACAAAAACAAAAAGAAAAGTACATACAATCCACCCCTTCACCCACAATTAAAGAATTTGGAAACACAAGTGGAGAAAGAACTTAGGGATAGTCATATGAGGGGAAGGAAACAATTTAACCTTACTAAAGAGGAACATTTGTTACTTACCTCATTAAGAGACAATCAGTATATTTGGGTAATGAAACCCGACAAGGGTGGGGGGGGGTTATACTGGATAGCATCTTATATTCAGCAAAAATGCTGGAAATGCTAAATAATACCAATAGGTATTCAAGAGTTTCTAGAAATGAGATTAACATGGCATATAGAAAAATAGACTTTATATTGAAAAAATAAAGGAAGAATGTGACATTAATCTCGATACGTACAACTTTTTATCCATAGACAAGCCCAAAGTACCATCCGTATTTGGAATCCTGAAAGTTCATAAAAATTTGGAAGATCCACCATTTAGGCCAGTCGTGGCTGCCACACGATCCAAAACATATCCAATAGCAAAGTTTTTGGACAACAAACTAAAAAATGTTTGGACAGGGAGAGTGGGAATTCTTAAAGACTCTTGGGACTTTTTAAGGTGTATCAACAACAATTTGTATTGCAACGAGCTAATATTTGTTACTCTAGATATCCAAGACCTGTTTAACGTGATACCTAACAAGGTTAAATTAGAATGGTTTGAAGAAGCATTAAGGTACAAAGGGGACCTAGACAATGACCTAATAGGCCTATTAATAGAGTTAATGGAACTAGTGTTAACAATTTCCTTTTCTTTGAGGGGGAATTTTTTAAACAGACTAGTGGAGTGGCCATGAAAGCAAGTTGTGCTCCCATGTATGCTAATTTAGTACTTTCTAAATGGGAGGAGAAATATATTTTACATTCACGTTTTTCATAATATTGCAACTATTATCCCAGGTACATTGATGATATAGTTATCTTTTTGGTCCAAACCAGAAGAAGAATTGAACAAGCTTATTGGGTACATTAATAGCACCACCAAATTTTTAAAGTTTACCCACACTATTTTTAAGGAGAGACTAGAATATCTGGATGTGGCCCTGGAGAAAATAACTGAAGTTAAGCAATTTAAATCTAATGTCTTTAGAAAGAACATCTTCTCCAATTCCTACCTCTTTTATTCGAGTGCACATCCATTTTGGCATAAGAGGGGTATAGTGAGAGGGTAATTTATTAGGTATTGCAGGATGACCTCCGAAGATAAGGATTTTGAAATTGAAAGCCTAAGATTGAAAGAAATGTTTTTAGAAAGAGGATATCCCCTCTCACTCAGAGATGAGATTAGGATAGAAATTAGGGAGGAAAGAAGGAAGAAATTTGCCCAAATTTTGGGTGACTTATCCCCCAGGGATGATGGCGGAAAGGAAAGAAACAAAAGATTCTACCAACTGGAATAGTAACTATGTGTTAAATGATAGTGCCAACATTGGATCTATTAGGAACATAGTTTCAAATAATTGGAATAGGTTTAGTAAGTACTCAAACCCTGAAAAAATCTTTTTGGATCCCCTAAAATTCACCTATAGGAAGGGGAGGAACATCAGGAGGTTGCAGGAAACAAGAAGGAAGAGACACAATAAGAGAAAAATAGGAACATACAAATGAGGGAGTTGCTTCCAGTGTCCATACGTCCTGCAGGGAGAAACACTAGTTTTGGACGAAAGAGGGGTAACACTCAAAACTAATGGGTTTGTAAACTGTGACACCACTGGGGTGGTATATATTGCTATATGTAATACCTGTGGGGCATTTTACATAGAGAAAACTACCAGAAAGTTTAAAAGAAGGATCTATGAACATCGTAATGATATTAAAAAACTGGAAGAAAATAATGCCCTTTACAGACATTCCACTACTTGTACGTCAGCTAAATATGGGTTTTACGTCATAGAGTAAATAGACATGGACCCACGGGGGGGGGACCCTGGGAGACCACAATTGAATTTTGTGAATTATTTTGGCAATTAAAACTGGAAGCCAATAAAAATCTAGGGCTGAATGATTACATTTCTTTAGCACCAGTTTTAAAGCTTAGAGCAGCCAAAATGTAAGGGAATAGTTACTAGATGGAAACCTAAGGTAAAACTGTTGGTTTTGAACAGGGTGCATTTGTCCTCTACTTATATTTGTGTTGTGTTTGTACCACCTGCTACAATGTATAAAGTATTGACATTATTTTTATACTAAATGATAGCATTTTATAATTGTTTTAACATTGAAAGGCTATTACTTAAAGTATGTTGACACCACTTTTGATTTTAAATTATAGGATTTCTTAAGAGATTTTGAGTTTTATGTTTTTAAAACTTTTTAATTAGTTAATTGGAATAAAATGCTTATTGGGTGATGTAAGGGAGAGGGAAGAATATATTAAGAAAATTGTTCACTTTAATGGTATATCTGAAGAAGTCTTTGATGTGATAGGACGAAAATGCAGTGTTCAATGTAAGCGTTAAGTTTTGTATTAAAGAGAGTAACCTTCGGACTTTGTGGTGTGGCGTTTTTTTTTCCTTCAGGAACTGGGTGTCAGTGTGCTTTTGTCGTTTTGGATTTGAGTTTTGGTTTTCACACTTTCCTGGTTTATCAAAAAAATTAGAATGACTCATATATTTGCTCTTACAAACTTATTAAGGTGATACAATAACAGGTTTTGCAAAACTGCATGATTTTCTGAAAGGTCTGAGGTCTGAATCTCACATGTCAGACATTATTTAGTGATGTCAGTCCTCACCTCTTTTGCAATTATTTGACTGAAAATCACAATTATATCTGCCAGTATACAAAGACTAGACATTCTGTGGAAATAAGTACAGTTGACAGGTATTACTGCATTGTATACCAACTAAGCCCATACCTCACAATATCTTACAGCCACAAATGTGGACCAAGCAATAAATTATGGGGGTACAAAGGTGCACACATAGCAACACATTTTACATATTCTTCTACAAACCTAGAAAAGTGACATAATAGCAAGGTATGTATTAGAAAGATGTTCTGAAAAGTATGAAGTATGAGACACAAATGTCATTTTCTGACTTCCGTCCTCAGTGCTTTGGCTAAGATTTGCCAGACAATTTATGAGAAACATAGCAAAATTATGAGGCAACAATTTGAACATTCTGCAAAGCCTGTACAGTTGAGAGGTATTATGAAGCAGTGTTTAACTTTTAATTATACAATAACAGTACTGTTGTGATGCATACATACATACATACATACATACATACATACCACATGTTGCTCGCATCCGTGCCAATCTACATTCATGGGCTCTAATATTCAGATCATGAATTGCCTTAGCTGTGGAAAAAGAACAGAACAAAATACCATTATGAATACCAAGTCTGATTATATGCAGCTTTAATCTATTCTAAGTAATGTCTGAAAGTCATACTTACACACCTGTGTGTTGCCACCAGCCTAATATTCCTCGACCTGTGGTTGAGAGTATCTGCCTTCCTCATTCTGAGGTCTTGGTAGTGGTTTCTACACTGTTCTCCAGTATGGGGGATACAGGTAGCACTGGTCAAAGCCCAGGCCAGTTTATTCCATGTCACTGTCCTTGACTATGAGCCATGATAGTGCATCTGCATGAGTTGGGACCCATGTTCATTCATTAGGAGTGCAACAAATACTTTGGACTCCTGGGCATCCCACTTTTGAGCCCTAAATCTCAAACCCTCTCCAGAAATGCCTTCAATGTCTGTCACAGAGCAAGACCAATGTAGAATGATATTTTTCCACCAAATGCATGTATCTCAATCACTGTTTGATTTAGCAACATTTGAAAAGGTGAGTGTCGCTTACCATCGCTGAAGCAGGGTGCAAGGGTGCAATGTGCTTGTGCAATGGTAAGTGATGCAGAAATTTGGTAACTAATGCAATTTCCATGTTATTTCAGATACATGCAATTATGTAACTGTTTTTGGTCCATGCATGCCAAGGTATGTACCAGGAATATACTTGCCTAAACATAGTACACATTATACCCACAGTCTTACTTTTGCAATTAACTAGAAAATACATAGATTAATAAATAATTACATGACTGACACAATATTACTGTGTCAGTCCTAAGTCATATGATATACCCCAGGGATTACCTCAGTGTCACTGCTCGACAGAGGCACAGCAAAATAATGGGTATAGTTCCCCATACTAAAGGGGTGGCGTAAGTCACAAAACTATGGGCTAGGCTTGTAAATGCCCTCGGGCAGATAGCCTAGTATGAACCTATGAACCTATGAACCTATATAAGCTATACTAGGCCAACTGCTATAAGTGAGAGTGACTATAATGTGAATTGGAACAACATTAAAATTGAATGGCATACATTGTATTCAAACCCTAGACCATATAGATGTTAGTCTTGCACTGACAGCTATTGCCACAGGAAGGTTGGGAAATCCCTTCTCTATTTGTCAGCTCATTGCTAAATATTGCAATGTCACAAAAGTAAAACAAAGACTCTACACCTTATACTCGAACCCAGGACCATCTAGACTTCAGACATAGACTTAACACCTGATGCCACAGAGTAAGTTCCATAACATCCCCTAAGTTGGTATTCATTGTTAAGTTCTCGCTGTTAACTGCAGAGCAATGGCAATGAGCAGGTTTCCACAAGGCATAATTACATTAATAAAAAACATCCGGTTTCTGTTTTTGGCTGTCTGGCTCCCGCCTTCTACCTGGGAAGTCCATCGTCCATTTTGTCCAATGACACTCTACATGCAAAACTAATTATCATAGCCATACCTGTTTGTTCTATGTGGCGTATCATGCAAACAATGCTCCCCCATCACCCAATAAAGTAAGAAACAAGAAGGAAAAAGAGGGAAATACAGTTTGTTACTACTCAGGAGGTATGTCTGCAGAGGTCTGGATTTCAAATCTAACCCCATAGCAAGTTCAGAAAACAGGATGCATGCCTTATCCTTGTTTGCCACAGAAGCAGCTTGGCAGCAAACAACTTTAAGTTATCCATCACACAACAATTTTCCACAATGTATTTTAACTGATATCAAGCATTAGCTGTTATTTATACATGTATTATATGAAATACGTTTGGATGTACTGCACTTAGTGATCACATAACCTGTTAGGACTATTTCTTGAAATTATACCAATCTGTGTTTCTTGGTCATTCAGCAGTTATCTGGCCAGTATTCAGAGGTATGCAGTGTGAAAGTCAGTCTACCTCATTTACCTTACATTGTGTGTGTATATTAACTGGAAATAGTATGATATGCCATTGTCAGCAAATGAAGGCCAGGCTGGATGGCACAAAAAAGCATGCACTGCTCTTTTGGTGGTGGAACCAAAGGTGAATTCCTGTTATGGCACATGCAAGGGTGCACTTTTCTTTTAAGAGGGTGTGCCAAACTGAGGTCATGTTATGGCACAACTTCTCTATGTAAAGATGTTCCATTACAAACATATAATGCTAAACTGAGGCCATGCAGTCATCGCCAGTACTTTGAAGAGCTAGGAATGTGTGAATCTTGAATGGTTGAAGACAACTACTTTCTAATAGAAATAACTCTTTGCTGTCACATTACTTGACTTTCTGTACACATCTCCCACCTTTTACCTGCTTAGTGTACCATGTGATGAAATTACTTTGTACGTGCTGTGTCTGTATTTCACACTTTGTGACATTCCTAGGAAAAACAGCATGGAGTCTGCATGGATGCTTTATATCTTGTTGAACAGCTTCACAAGATTGGCTGATTAACATGTAATTCACCTGCTTATGCAGTAATTAGCATCTCTGGAGCGCAGACTAAGGCAGATGTAATACATTAATAATGTACTCCATTATAAAAAGGCAAATGTGTAGCTAGCCAAACTGATGTTGAGGAGAGTTATTATATTGCTGAACTCACTAACACAACTGTATTTCTTCAGAGTATATTTCTACAGAGGAGTATTGCACTCCACTTGGTATGTTCCCATTTTGTTACCTACATAATGCATATGCTGGAATGTAGATAAGAATAAACATGAAGTAATGGCTTTCACACTTTAATCTGTATGCATTACTTAGAAGTGTAATGATGGTCAAATAATTTCATAGGTACACAGCATTGAAAATACCTGAAAAGGAAATGCTGTGTTATAAAATATGTACAAGTTACATAGACAGGTGATTTGATAGCACTTTTACCATTTCAAAGATGTTTTGTAAGCACAATGGGTCCTTAGCCTGTCATTTTTCTTGGGGGGAACAATGATGAGTTAGTGCTAGGGCACTAACTAGACTGGACTGTTATTTTGGGTGGGTGAGCATATTTTACTTACTGCTATGGCACAAACAAGGATATGTTTCTCTTGTTAGTCTCCTTGTTTTGTATCCTCCATCTTGTTATTTTCTAAATTTGCAGACTCTTTCATGTTTATCTAGAGGGGGGATACTGACAACCTTCCTTTAATGCTTTATCTGTAAACAGTTAATTTGTAGTTATGTGATCCTCATATATTATCATTCTTTTGTCTTGTAGGACACGATATCTCTGCTCATTGTAGGCCCCTATTTACAGATGCAGAGAATAATCTGATAATTGATGCCTTAAGGCAACATGCTGCTGTGCTGCTGTCCAGGGGGTGGGCCAATATGGGAGAGCAAACAGCCCTCTGGGATGAATTAGTGGCCAGCATTAACACCATTTGGCGATTTGGTCGCATATACGAGCAGGTGCATCACAGAGCCTCAGACATGGTAACTTCTGCATGTAGGCATGCAGCTGCAGTGGCTCACAATCATCACATCACAGGTGGAGGGCCTGCTGCAGAACCCCCCCCCCCTCACTGCCACTGAGGAATTTCTGGTGAACATTACAACCCCAGACAGCTCCCAGCAATCCATAGCACAATATGTTCTGGATGCGGGCGCAACTCCTGCATCCCAACAGGAGCTTCCGGGTATTAGATGATAATTCAAATATTGTGGCATAGTGCAGTAATGTATATGTCTGTGTCAGTTGTTTGATGGGTGGGTATATTTAGGATTGCTACAATTATAAGCTTAATTTAAAGTTGTCAGACATGTTCTTGCTGGCATTTGATATCCTAAAGATATAGAGGTGTAAATATATTGCCACCTGTTTTACTGTTAAATGTCATGATGTTGCCATTACCTCTTGCTTTACTTATTTAAGGACCATCAGGAATACAGAGACACAGGCCTCTTGCAGATAGTAAGCCTAATACATTTATATCAGTACTGTAGATAAATTTCAAGATACCACATAATGTGTCCTCTCAGGCCTGCTGTATGTATTGATGTACTGTCTGGAACAGTAACAGCAGTGTACTTTTTTGGCATATATTGCAAAATAGTAGTACAGGTAGTAATGCATTCCTGTATTCTCCCCTTTTATCACAGGTGAGCATGACAGTGGTAGTGTGGGCACTCTGACACCTGATGTCAGTGTCTCAACAGACACTGATGATAATGGTGGCCAAAATGAGGCACAGATGGGAAGTGCAGAGGTTGAATCTGGCACAGAGGTTGACATCCAGAGACCCCTTCATTTTCTCTAGAAGCAGCCAGTAGGCCTATGCCTACCCAGTCCACTGAGGCTAGAGATACTGAGCAGGTTAAAGATGGGGACATTGATTAGGGGGGTGAGGCCACTGCGGCTTCAGTGCCTGTTGAATCTGTCTGTAGCCAAATGTTGGCAAAGTGTCCTGCAGGAGGGTTGATAGGGGTACTCAGAGGAGGCCAAATGTCCCTCCTCTACCTGGTGCAGGTGTTTCTTCTTAATTTCTCCAAATCTTTTGGGTTTCTAATATCATGATGAGAATGGACCCCATTCCTAAGTCAAAGTACAATTAATGTTCATGAAATTAGTATTGTTTCAATCTTTGATGTCAGCCAGTAGTGCTCTTCACTGCATCCGCATTGTGCCCAGTAATGACTCCTTCTGCAATTCGTATGGGGTTACATGGATTGGTAACATATCCAAATATGATTATAAGACCCATTGTTCCTACTGTTGGAACTGTCTGGATATCTTTCTTCCACATGGCTCTCATTTCTGCCTGCAGATCTGGGTATTTTATGACTTTGTGTCTCTCTGTACGCAAGACACTGTAGTCACTAGGTGTGGTGATTTCAATGATCAATGCTACTTTTGTCTTCTTTTCTTGAACTACTATATTCGTTTTTTTAGCATTTATCTTTTGAACTGTTGGTAATGGGTGATCCCATGTAATATAAACTTCGTAATTTTCTATGATGCTTTGTGATTCATGTTTCCACTGTTTTTCAGCCACTTCCATACTATAATGTTTGCACAATTCCCAGAGCAACAGTCTCACCACATTATTATGCCGTTCAGTATACAGTCCTTCTGCCATTAGTGTGTCGCAGCCAGCAAAAAGGTGTGTGACTGTTTCCAGTTTGGTTTTACAAAACCTACATTTGTCTGTTTCTCCCACATGTTCAATGGACTTTGTAAACCAGCGTGTACGTAGCCCAATATCTTGGGCTGCCAAAATTAAGTTTTCATTTCTTGGTTAAAATTCACCTCTCCTTAACCATTCCTGCATTCCTTCTTTATCAACACGAGACTCTTCCAGAAGTTTGCTATACTTGCAACTATATTTATGTTTTTTTCACATTTCTTGCATTTTCATCTGGTCCTTCACCTTATATTCTTTCTTTTGTTTTATTTTGGAATATTCAGTTGCTGCCTGTTTTCTATCCACTTCTGATTTGATTTCCATTCTTGCTTGATGTCGATATGCTTCTGCTAGATTAAGCAGAGACATCATCTTAGATTTATTCTCCTCATGTTTCAAAACTTTCACTACATTTGGATCTTGTGAGGTCAGTAGATATATGTGGAGTCCCACGATTGCAGATCTATACATGTAATCAATTTCAAGGAGGCCCATCCCTCCTTCAGAATGGGGAATATATAATCTTGGTATACACTGATTTTTATAAATCATTTGGTGAGCATGCCTTCTTGTTTTAATATCCAATCTATCCAACACTTTTTGGGGCCGAGCCAATCACTCCAAAACTGTAAGTTAGGACAGGAAGAGCAAATTGATTTATAGCTTGGATCTTGTTCCTAGATGTCAATGCTGTTTTCAGGATTAATTTAAGTCTTCTAAAGTATTTCTTACTGAGTTTTATTCACATTTGTTCATGTTTTATTGCTGAGCCTTCATGAATTCCCAAGTATTTATACACTCCCTCTTGCTCAAGTTCTTTTATATCACATTCTTGTCCCAAACTGATGTTTTCCTGGTGTTGCAGTTTTCCTTTTTTAAAGGTTGCATTTGCACATTTATCAAGACCAAATGACATTCCAAAATCATCTAAAAAAGTTTTGACAACCTGCAGCTGTGCTTTCAGTTCCTCATCTGATGAGCTATACAGTTTTAAATCATTGACAAAGAGAAGATGAGAAGTCATTAGACTGCTCTTTTCTAGGAGCCAAATTGTAGCCACGGCCTAAGTTGTTAAGTAAACAGCTTAATGGATTAATGGCAAGGAAGAATAGCAATGGTGACAGAGATTCACCCTGGAATATCCCCCTTTGAATTTTTATCCCAGGGATAATAATCTGTCCTTTACCATGGCTTAATTCCAAACTGGTCTGCCATTGTTTCATGGTTACTGCAATGTAATCAATCAGTGTAGGATGTATCTTATGCATTTTTAAGCACTCTTTTATCCATGAATGTGGAATACTATCAAATGCTTTTTTGTAGTCAATTCATGCCATACTTGGATTCTTCCCCTTTTTACAGTTCTCTACTATAACTTTATTTAACAACAAATGATCCTTTGGTCCATATGACTTTCTTTTATTGTCCTTTTGTTCTACTGCCATAATTGAGTTTTCTTATAAATGATTATAAACTCTATTGGTGTCAATTCCCATGTATAGTTTATACATTGTTGGAAGACAAGTTACTGGTCTATAATTTTTAGGGTAGCTTGCAGGTTCACTCTTAAGTAAGAGCATTGTTTTTCCTGTTGTTAACCAGTGTGGTGTCTGTTTGGGGTGCTCATATAAATAGTTCTTACTCATGGCTAAATCCTCGTGCAAACATGTTAATATTTTCAGCCAAAAGTTAGGTACTGCATCTGGGCCTGGGGATTTTCCAATTAGAGGCTTTTCTTAATTTTGCTTCATTCTCTCTGGCTGCTACTTCATCCCATTTCATATCCTGCATCTTTAAACTTCTTATTCTTTCTTTTACTTCTTCTATCCATTTAGCATCTTTGCTATGTTCCACTGGATCTTCATAGATATTTCTCCAAAATGTATCTATTTCTTCTTTTTTTGGTGGTCTTTCAATTCCTTTTACCTTATTTCCCAATTCTCTATAAAAAATGTTTTGGATCATCAGTAAAGTGCTTATCTTGTACTTTTACTTTATATTTTCTATGTCTTTCTTCTTGTGCTGCAAAGTTTAGTTTATTTGCATTACTACATGATAGATCCGGGTCTGTTCTAATACTGTGCATTGCTTTTATCACATCTATCTTTTGTAGTATTTTTGTTGATCTGTTCCCTCTTTTATAGTCTTCTAACAATGACATTTCTTGTCTTAGCTGCTTATAGTTTTCTCAGTTTGATAATTCCATGATGGTACTCGCTTTTGCCTGTTCCTTTCCCTTCCACCCCAGATGTATCAAGCCACGGGGTCATGTTCCTGGGTGTTCCCATGAAGGGAGCACATCCAGCAGACAACAATCACATTCAAGTAGTAGCACTGCATCTGATCATGGATGTGGAAGTGGCAGTGCATCTCCTGGCAGAGCCAAGTCTTCTGGTTGGGGGTGACAACAATGAACTGACAACTCTAACATGCATGGCTCACACCTGTCCAACACACCAAAACATAGAGCTAGCAGTTAGCTTGGCTGTGTTCATGCACAATGTCACACATCACTTTCATATGGAAAACCCCTACAGACACACGCACAACAGTTACATGGTTCAGCCTGCCTGGTTCCCTGTTCTTACTCACACACACTCAACAGCCTCCTGTCCCTCTGCAACACTTTGTGGAAGTGATGATAACTGTGCCATATGCCTGATTTCTATCTTTTGGATTGAAGAGGTAACTGTAGGATATCACTTGTACTCTGCTGTCTAGAGTTACAGACACCCAGCTGACTACAGTCAGATTAGAACCCCTACCAATTTAAGTAAGATACAACAGCCTGGGAGGCCAGTATGAAATGAATATAGAGGGATTAACAGCTAAAAAAAATGGTCAGCCATGCCATTGGAGAAGTAACTGTAGGATAGCACTTATATTCTTTTGACTAGACACACACACACACACACATGCACACACGCACACACGCACACACACACACACACACACACACACACACACACACACACACACACATACACACACACACACACATGCACCTACACAGTCAACAGAAATGAGAACAGAGCCCCTACCTAAGTCCACAGACCACAGAACACAGTACTTAATGCATGTGCCACACAACAAGTCTGACTTGTATAGGAGTGCAGGTGAACTTATAGTAGATGGCATCAGCAAGCCATGTGAGGAGCAACAGCTTGGAAGGCCTGCATAGGTGCATAGATTCATAGGGTTATATGAGGCTAATAGCCTAATAGCACTAGGCTGCTTAGAAGCCAGGCTGTATAACAACCACAAGTACCCTTACTGAGCATATTTAGTTCTTTGAGTTTAACAGAGAAAGGTTGTGAGCACCACCTACTGCCACTATCCATGAGGGAGCACACAACATTATAAATTACACTTTGTCATGTGGTTGATATATGTGTGGAAAAAGTAAACTGAGACTCCAGGGTTGTAGTGCTTGTGGGTGTGTGGCCAACACATGGCATGAAATCAGACAGCATCATATATACATTTCCATAGCACATTGGGCCATACCTCTCAACCTTTTATAGCAAGATAGCTGGACAAAGCCATACATATTGGGTTGAAAAAGGACCAAACATAAGGACGAGTTTTATATAGTGCTCTTAAAAACTTATACAGTTGATAGAATAATGTTTTGCATTAATGTGAATTGTCTGAAAATTAAGAGTTTTGAAATTCAAATGTCTGTCATTGTTTTCTGCCTTCAGTACTCAAGTATTTTCAAATTATCTGTCATAACACCAACTTTTTTGTGGAGCAGGGCAAAAATGTGATGCAAAAATCAGGACATTCTACAAAAATTGAACCCGTTGAAAGGTTTGCAGTGGGAGCAGATTTGCGATATGGTTAACTAAGTGTATGTGCATGCCAGATACAGCTGTTCTCATGCAGGTAAGCAGTGCACAAATCCGAGCTGCATTGCTAATGTGTGACAGTTACTCCATGCTGGGTTTTCGTGATGGCCAAAAGCATTTATTGAATGCATTTGGTTTCTATGTCTGCCTGTCTGCTTCCTAGGTGGTCTGGTTTCAGCAATGTTATGCTTCATGCAAGCCACATAAGCACAGTCAGTCCTGTAGTTATTTGTGTTTGTGCAATTCAGTGCATCGCAAAACCAGTTGAATAAAAATAGAAAGGAAGGAAGGCAAATGGAAAGGGACACATACATGAACTGAGTAAGAGCAAAGTATGACATATACATTACAAAATGATGCTACACATCAGATATTTCTACATAGTTTAGGATTTGAACTCTCACACCACTGGAGATTCAGAAAACCAGATGGATGCCTTAGCCCTCTTTGCCACACAAACAGCTTTGCAATAAAGAACTGAAGTCATTGTTCACACAAACAAATGCATCAGAATGTACACTGCTATGAGATCTTCAGTTGTGACTTGTACTTTTAGCCCTCTTTATTATATTTGGACATAGTGGACTTACTGATTTTATTTTTTATTTTATTTTACATTTGTTGACCGGGATAGTCCGACTGGATGCATGTCCATTTTCAGCGGAGGCCCGGGGAGAAAAGCTCCAAGGGTAAGCAGATACAGCATTACATAATACCAGCATTACATATTACAAACAGATTATTTACAGAGATTACATAAGTAAGCAAGTTAAACAAGTTCCACAGGTTAAAGTTAGTCCTGAGCACAAGTCAGGATTAAATTAAATTACACAGTAAACTAGTTAACAGATTTTTACACATTCGAGTTAGCCAGGCTTGGTACATTGACATAGCCAGTTAAGTGACAAATGTTGTTTGAGTCTAGTTTTAAATTGACCTAAGGTGGAAAGTAAGGTAATATCAGCTGGAAGTGAGTTCCAGAATCTACTTACAGAGTTTGCAAAGAGAGAATCACCGGCTGTGTTATTAATTTTGCTACTCTGAATTAGTAGTTTGTTAGAGGATCAAAGCGGTCTAGGATTGTTATAGGGGGTGATAATATTTTTAAGTGCAGGAGTATTATCCGGATTATAGAGGATTTTATAGGCCATAATCAGTTGGTTATACTGGATTAGGCTAGGTAGTTCAAGCCAACCAAGCTGATTTAGATTGATGCAATGATGTGTCCTAAAAGGCAGCCCAGTGGCAAACCTGGCAATATGGTTGTAGCAAATTGAGAGTTTGTTAAGGACAGTCTTGTTCAAATTCGAGAGTAGAGGGGATGCATACAGAAGGGTTGAAAGAAGGTGAGAGCGAGCTATGGCAATTTTAGCTGGAGGGGTTAGGAAGGCTTTTATTCTGTAAAGTGACCCTAGTTTTCTATTGATGGTTTTGATAGTTTGGTTAACATGTAGGTCAAATTTGAGATTATTGTCTATGATGACACCTAATAGTTTTGTAGATGGGTCAGGGGAGATTATTGTGCCATCATTTGATTTTATGGTAAAGGTGAAAGTGGTAGACCTACGTGTTGGTGAAAATAACAGCATTTTAGTTTTTTGGGGATTTAGGATCAGACGATGTTCAGAAAGCCAGTTTTCTATTGTATTAAAGGTGGTCTGGGTAGCTGACCATAACTCTACTGGAGATGTGGCTGAGCAAATCAGAGTAGAGTCATCAGCATATTGGATACAGCTGACTTTTGGGATGACAGTATAAAGGTCGTTAATGAAGATGGAGAACAGCAAGGGCCCTAGTATAGAGCCTTGTGGCACTCCGAGGGTGTTAGGTATAAGTTTAGTGAGTTTGTTCTGCCAGAGGACAGCCTGCTGTCGACCATTCAGGTAGGATTGAAACCATTGGAGGGCTCCAGTATCTAGACAGAATGTTTGCAGGGTGTGGATTAAAAGTTGGTGATCAACCATATCGAATGCCTTGGAAAGATCCAAAAAGAGGGCTGAGGATATATAATTATTGTTGCGATTATGGTTTATGGTGTTAGTAAAGGCTAGGAGGGCTGAAGTAGTGCTGTGATGAGGACGGAAGCCATGCTGAGTGTCTGCCATAAGGCGATTTTGGATTAGGTGGTGCATGAATTGTCTATGAATACATTTTTCCATAATCTTTGCAAGTGGAAAGAGTATAGCTATCGGCCTATAATTGGAGAATTCAGTAGAGCTGCCTCCTTTCTGAAGTGGGATTACATAGGATATTTTCCAGATGGTGGGAATTTTAGCTTCTACTATGGTTCGATTGATTAGTATTGAGATGGGGTAAGCAATAGCATCAGCTGATTTTTGTAGGTACTCGGCAGGGAGTTGATCAGCAGAAAGTGTAGTGGGTTTTAATTTTTTGATCAAGGTACAGATAAGTGAAGTGGCGACTGGTTGGAAGCTGAGCAAAGTAGGTTTCTAGGGGTGCTACTTTCAGGACCAGGGAGCTAGGAGGTAGTTGGCTAGCTAGGGCTTGAATTGTCTCAGTAAAGAATTGGTTAAAACTATCAGAAACATCTTCAGGGTTTTATCAATAGTAGCAGCAGGGATTGGGGTTGAAGTTTGTCCAGGATGTAGTAGATTATTTAAACCTGCCCAAAACTTCTGAGGGTTATTTTGATTTACTGTCTGTAAATTACAGTAGTATTGTTTTTTGTCTTGTAAAATTGATTTTTTGGTTTCGTTCCTGGATTGCCTGTATTTAATGTGATCTTGAGGGTCTTTAGAAGAACGCCATAAAGCCCATGCTTTGTTTCTAAGGGCAATTTTGAGTTTAGACTCTATAGAAAGCCATGGTGCAGTTTTTGCCTTGGTTCTCTTTGAACGAACAGGTGCATGCAATTCAAGGATCTCAAGGAACTTGTTGTTAAAGTATGCTACTGCTTCCTCTAAGGGGAGGTATTTTAGAATAGACCAATTACATGAGTTTAGTTCTTGTTGGAATTTGGCAGGGTCAAAGTTTTTATTGTTTCTAACCTTTCTGAGTAAGGGTTGTTGGGAATTAATGGTTTTGTGCTTAATTACATATGTGAAAAGGTGATCGCTTACGCCATTAAGGAGGGTACCAGAGGTGTACAGTTGGGGGTGACTGTTTATGAGTACCCAGTCAAGTATACTTTCTTTTTGGTTGGGTTTACCTATCATGGTAGGGGTGGATATGATTTGTGTAAATGCATGCAGGTTAATATGGGTGGTTGGGGATTCTAAGGAACAGGTGCCCCAGTCTATGTTAAAGTCTCCAAGTAGTAGGGTTTCTTGGGGGTAGTGACATGATAACCAGTGCAGGATATCTTCAAATGTAGATATATTGTTACCTGGGGGAATGTACATACAGATGATATTAATGCATTTATTTTTATTAAGTTGCAATTTGGTGGCAGGAATCTCAGAGTTATTAATCTGAGGAGGTTGTATTATATCTATGGTGACATTCAACTCAGATTTATAGAGTACAGCTACCCCACCTCCCACCCCCCCCTTCCTCGAAGCACGGTCCAGCCTGTGTATGTTGTACCCAGGTGGTAACACTTCATTGTCTTTAGTGTTAGGTTTTAACAAGGTTTCAGATAAACAGAGAATCTCAAGGAGTGGACATCCATAAGTGCATGCAATTCATGTACCTTGTTATTAATGCTTCTAATATTGAGATGACAGACTAGGAGAGAGTTAGTTGGCCTATAAATTGTAGGTTTGTAGCTTAGATTACAAGTAGAGGGGGTATGTGTATCTGAAGTGAGTGGGCCAGGGTTGGGGTGAATATCACCACCAAGTATTAGGTTGAGTCTATACTTGGTGATGAACTTCAGGAATTTGTTTATTAGTTTGTGGTAGTGTTTTGATCTAGAGCTAATGTGCCTGGGGTTGAGATGTTGATAGACTGAACAAGATGTTGGATAGGATCTGGTACTGTAAGTATGGTTGAAGGTGGAAGGATTTACAGCTAGGGTGATAGTATGTCCTTTTGGGACCTGAAATCCTGTAAGAAACTGGTTTTCATACAAGGTAAGGAGGTATGGTGTGAACAAGAGGGGTGTGAACAAGAGGGGTAGTAAAGAGAAGTATATCATTATATGTGATTCAGCTAGTGAGTGAAGGAACTGTTTTACCTGGTGATGCAACACCAGAAGATAGAGTGGTGAGGTAAAGGTACTGGAAGGGGGGATGGGAGAATGCCAGAAGAAAGCTAATAGGTGCTATTAAATGTAGGTAGTAGAATAGGGGTGGGTGGAATTATCCCAGATGAAAGCAGATAGGATCTAGGAAGTGGGGGAGTGGCTACAGTACTATAAATTTAGAGGTACTGGGGACAGGAGGAAATTGGGGGCAGGGAGGGGAGCGAAGAGAGCCCGAGCGTAGCGGGGGCGAACGTAGCGGGGCTATTGCAGTTTACAAGGTTTCCTAAGGTGCCCTAAAGCTATAAGGTAAGTATTACAGCTCTAATGTAAGAGTCAATTTACTGCAGTTACAGGGGAAGGAGGTAACCACTCAAGGAAACAAAGAGACCTATGGCTGACCAATATGGTGACCTGCTTAATTACAAAGCACTGTAAGTGAAAGCTTAACAAATGCTTTTTGTGTAACCTACTCTGTTTAAATGTTGAAAACAACTGATTGCAGTCCTGTAGACACCGTTTTGTAGGGAACTGTAGAGTTCAGCTAGGAAAAGAGAAAAGCAGAAATTCTAGGATAAGCATGAAGACAACAACAGGCAGTTATTATATAATAATGCATTCAGAAAGGTTTAGTGGGGGGGTAAAGTAGCATAATTCTGATCACACAACCTGTTATGATTCTGTTGTTAAATATACAGCTTTGTCTTACTTGTCTGTATTTTTTGGAACTTCATCAGTTATTACCTGAGAAGTACTGTGAGACATTCAAGTGTGTAAGTCATTTGATATCCTTGACCTTAAAAAAGTATGTGGATATTAACTGGGAGCTATATAATATGCATTTGCCAGCAAGTGAAGGCCAGTTTGGATGGCACAAACAGCCATAAAGTGTTTTTTTGGGGGGACCATTGCTGAGTTACTGTTAATGCACAAGCAAGGCTACACTGCTGTTTAGGAGATGGGAGCTCATGTACTGTTATGTCACAAACAAGCATAGCCTGTTCTTTCTTGGGTAAACAAAGTTGTTACTGCTGTAGTACAAACAAGGATATGATGCTCTTGTTACTGTCCTTGTTCTGCTTCCTGCCTGTTGTTTGATCTTGGGAAGGGTTCTGAAGTCAGAAACTGCAATGTATATCATTACTGTCTAACTTCTCTCTTTACAGATTTTCCAGTACAAAGATATGGTGCAAAAATAAGGCCATGTAGTGAGCATCAGTATACTTCAGAGGTAAGACTGTGCAAATCTTTGAAACCTGATTCCTAGTACTTACTAATGGACACATATGAGTAAAGTAAAGGTCTCTCTACTGTCACGTTAAAGTACTTTTAGCACAAATCCACAGCACTATTACTTAATTACTTTTCCAACCTACTAAGCGTTGGTGGGGAGATGTGTGTCCCTTCCCATAGCTGATCTTGCTGCAGCTGTTTTCAGAAGATCAGATTGTGTAGCATAGCACATATTGTGAAGACTTGTGCACGTCTCTGGATTGTACTACGGGGCACCACCAGGTGTATCTAAGCACCAGAACCATGACTTCAACAGCCCAAACATGTTATCACTCACTCTTATTTATTTATTTATTTTTATTGCATTTGTTTACCAGGAAAGCCCACTGAGCCTGAAAGACCCCATTTTCAGTGGAGGCCGGGGAGAAAAGCTCCAACAAGAACATAGATACAGACAAAATTAAACATTAATTGGTACAGAAGCTGAAACAGTGTTACACATACTGATTACAGTATATATATATATATATATATATATATATATATATATATATATATATATATATATATATATATATATACATATATGTATATATATGTGTGTGTATGGATCTAGAACTATTGAACAAAACTTCAATAGTCCAAATCCACAATAACTGAAAGCACTTTAACGAAATCGCTTTCACCGAAAAAGTGCTTTCGTTAAAGTGCGTTCGAAAAAAAAACAAAAAAACAATAAATCTTCTTTTATGCAATGGGGTAAGCCCTCCTGCACCCCCCGTGTGGGGGGCTGTTCCCCCCACACACCCCTACTTTTATATTTTCACTCCGAGGTCGCACTACAGTAGGGAAAAGGGAATTCTCCCTTAAACACACCGTAGTGCTACTGGCACAACCAGCATACATAACCAAAAGTGCTGCTTCGGTGAACAGCAATTTTGGTTAAGCATGTTCGGTGATTTCTGTTTCGGCAGAAAGTGCCCATCCCATATACATAGATAGATATATATTTATATATATATATATATATATATATATATATATATATATATATATATATATATATATATACACATATACATAAAAGCAGGAATGTAGTTGGAATTTAGTTAAGGAGGAATTTAGTTGGTTGCCAGATGAATTCAATCAGAGAGGTATAAACAGAGATATATTAATCGGCATTATTATACCAGTATTAACAAGTGATGAAAAAATAATAATTATGGAGAAAATATCAGTCAGTGGTAGCAAAAAGCATAGGAGTTTAGCTATCATATAAGGAGAAGGAAGAGGTTAGGTTTAGAGCAGGTACACAGCCAGGAAGAGTTGAGATGATTTTTCAGTATTTGTTTGAAGGTGGTGGTGCTATCTATGTTTCTTATAGAAGGTGGAAGTGAGTTCCATAGTTTGGCGATGGTGAAGGAATAGAGGAGTTGACCAGCAGGTAAGGTGGGCTTTTCTACTTTTAGAAGTAGATGATTTTCAGATCCTAGTTGCCTGATGGGTTGGTATTTAACAAGTAGTGTCAAGAGAGCAGGACAATCGGTGGGTCTGTAGATTATTTTGTGCTCTGTAGTTAGTTGGGTGAATGAGAGATGGTGGGGGAGTTACAGCCAGCCTAATTGTTTCAGTGAGTTACAGTGGTGGGACATCCGTTGAAAACATAAAAACGTGGAAGTGCCTAAATGAAGTGAACATCCATACAGGGTTACACTTTTTTGGGATTCAGCAATTCCAATGAGTTTTTACTTAATTTGTATCTTCACCATGCTGACAGCCTGGAATCTACATGGTTAGTAGCCATGTCAACGGAGAGACTGCATGGGAGCACAATGTTGTAAACACAAGGGAGGCTACTACTTTGTCCATATAACCACTACATACTACATATGCTTACAGTACAATATAATGCTCTTATTTTTTAGAATGTTTAAACATTTAAGCAGCCTTAAACAATACTTACAATTATATTTTCTTTTGGGGTGGGGGAACAAAGGTGCATTTATGTCATGGCCCTTAAAATGTATTTCTTATTGTATAACTCTGATATTCTAGCATCCACAGTGTATAATTAGGTCATAATATGTGTGGGGTTGCATGTTGAGGTCAGTTCTGTACAAATTTTAAGAGTTTTTCCATGTAGACTCCTTTCTGTGTCTGTATTCAAAATGTTTCTAAATACATGGGCAACAGGAACATGTAGTCTCCATGGTTTGCTTATAGCTTGTTGGATCACTCCACGGTGTTGGTTGGCTTAATGAGCATAAAGTTCAGCTACATATGCTGACATTTGCGTGCCACAAATGTTTCCTTGGTTGAGCATGAGTGCACACTGCTACACGGAGTTTAATGAAGCTAAAACTTGCCACAGTTGTGTGAGCATCGCCGTGCAGGCTTTCATGAATCCCTCCCACTGTCTATATCTCCTGCTATGTCTGACCCCATAATAATAGATCATTTAATTAACTACGTCTTTCACTTCAAAGTTTCAGCTAGTTTTGCAACAGCTGTTTGAACTACTACTGGTACTGATGAAATGTTAAATAAAATCTAAGGAATCTGTGTCTTACTAAATGCATGTATTCTGGAATTTTATTCAAATAACATTACCTTACAAAATCTTGGGTTTACACCTACTACTGAGAAGAACATAACGTTTACATTATTCAAACTATTTGCTCAATCATAAAACAGTAAGCATGCTCTATTTTAATAACTTTATTCAAAACTTGTAAATCAGTACAAATTCAAATCTTATTCTTTTATGCAATCCAGACAATAATATACATCCAAAATGTTCATTCTGACTGTTTCAGCATGAAACCCATCTTTCCCTATGCTTCAAACCCCTCTCATTTCTAATGACAGCCACTGGTATTTTCCTTGCCACATAAATCACTGGCAGAGAATTTAGTTAATATGAATTAGTTAATATGACATTCTACTGCAATAAATTAACACTGTCATAACTTCTGAAGGTCATTATTCCTGTGTCTTTTCTCAGTGTATGAGATGGTTCTGTGGTTGTACAACTGTTGTGTTACACATGCACTGTTTGGTTTTACACTGTAAATTTGTTTGACCATTTCTAGCTTCTCACAAGTTAAAAGATCCAAAATATTTGAAAAGCATACCTCTTCAATTACTGCAATTTTTGTCATGTTATTTTATATGTATATTCATAAATATAACTTTGGACTAAATTACTTTCTTGAATGATCAGAGTATGTACACAAAGGCCACACCACTGTACATTCAGTACATATTTCTAAATGCCTGAAAGGAGGCTTTAGAGAAAAAAACGTTTAAATGAACATTTCATGTATTTCTTCTCAACATTTCTTGCCAATATTTGCAATGTTGTCTCATCGCTTCTAACAAATTTTTATATTTTACTGTATCACCTAATTTCACTTTAATAGTGCCTAACAGAACTATTTGTTTGCATGGGTCATTTGCATTTTTCTGATCAACAAAATGTACATTTATATGAACACACATAACTATTATTTTTAATATCTTTGAAAAATCTCTACTTCTAACACAGATTCTAAAAGGTGGTCAATACTGAACAGAACTTTTGCTCAAGCTTCCAGCCACACTTATCTAATGAGGTTAGAATTTCTACTTTTCAAATTTTTGTTGTGTCTCCTTAACTGTACATCATTTATACCACACCTTATTTGTTTATTTTATTTATTTATTTATTTATTTTTTATATATTTGTCTCACATTTCATCTTATACATATCGGTTTCATCATGTGTTTCTGTGTACTTGAATTCTTATATAGATAATTCCAGTGTTTTATTAAGTCAGGTCTGCTTTTCTGAAAAGCCTTCTCATTCAGTCATCATTTTTATACCACACTATTTTAACTCTTATTCATGATTTATGCAACTTGACAAATATAAATTATTTAGTTCTATTTTTCACCTCAGTAACATAAGTATATATATATATATATATATATATATATATATATATATATATATATATATATATATATATATATAGTCTCTGCAGGACCTTGTATCCTTGTAAAAAATGAATGGCAAAAAACACAAATTCTGAACATCTCTCTGTGGGAGAAACAGACAAATGTAGGTTCTGTAATAAAAAGAATTGTTAAGAGTCACACAATTTGTTGCTTGATGTGATACACTCATAACAGATGGTCTGTACACTGAATGGTACAATAATGGGATGGAACACTTTGGGGAATGTGCAAACTCTAAAATACTGAAGTATCTGAGAAGCACTGGAAACATGAACAACAAAGCATTTTAGAGAATGGCGAAGTGTACATCAGATGGAATCACCCATTAGCAAAAGTTCAAAAAATAGAAGTCAAAAAACAAATATATCAGTCCAAATAAAATTTTTGGCTAACATCAAAGATTGAAACAATGCTAATTTCATGAACTTTAATTATATCCTACTTAAGAACGGGGTCCAGTCCCATCATGGTATTAGAAAAAAAAAGATTTGGAAAAATTAAAAAGCAAATAAACTGGTGATGTTCAGGAACTGCCTCTTTGTACATGTATGAGTATGCATTGGTTTCCCATGTTTGACTCATTGCTTTCTGCCAAAGCTTCTTGCTTAGAGAAATGCCTACCATGGGATAGGAGGTTGGTATAATGGTTAAGGTGTTTACCTTACTGACGCAAGGTGCAGCATTTGATTCTCATGTGAGGTAATTGGCTAGGTTAAAATGGTCCACAAAGGCGGTTAGTTTAACACTAAACTATGAACCTATTAAAGGTCTAGTACCCCCCTTGAACCTGGCTCAGATAAAGGAAACACTGAAAATAAATGGAATATTAACAATATTTTACTTCTTTTTTTCTTTTAAGTTCTCCTATAATTTGAGGGGCAACAGTAAGTTTGTAGTGAGTATTTCAACACCCTCAACAATATATACCAACTCCGATATTGCACTACAGTGGGGAAAAGGGCAAGAAATACTGCCGTGTGTGAGACAGGTAAGTGTCGGCCAACTAGTTTCTTTCCCCGGCCCACTTTCCACCATGTGTAACAGTCCTTTCTCGATCTCACATGTTCGCTGAAGTGAATGTCCGCTGAATTGTGTTCAATGAGAGTATAATTTGTAAAGAAACTGGATGCAGTCAAAGGAAGCAATGGCCCTTCCTGAGATAAGCAGGATATGTGTGCATGACGGAGACCATCAACAGACTGTGACTCTTGTGTTTAATGCATCTGGTTTAGGAGTTGGTCTTTTTAGTATGTGTCAGGGATTTTTGTTTGCTTGCTTTTTTGAATGGATGAGAGCACAAGCCTATAGCTATAGCATAGATTTACATAAGAATATGCAGATTCTTTCATTAGGGTGCACATTCATGATGAACAGACAGTAAGCAGTGCAGTGAATCTCTGACTTTATTTAGTTTTAAGTGTGGACATGGCACTATAACAGATTTTATTATTTATTTATTTATTTTGCTGGCGTGATATCAGGATTGCATCTCAACACTTTTGGAATAGTTTCTTCTTTTCTATAGACTAAATAGCTGCTTCTGGCTATAGATTCTACTGTATCTTCATTATCAGTATGTGATAACAGTTTTTGGAAAAGTAGCTACTGCAGTCAGGTAGCCCCTTTATGGGCAGATAGAGAATCAGACATTGAATAAGGAAGATCTGTCCATAAATATGATGTGCATTCAATCAGCAACAGCACAGGGTCAAGGTGAGTAGCTCACTTACACTGAGGCAAGAGGTTCTCAGTTTGGTTCTTGGATATGATATCTTCTGTGCAGGGCATGCATTTCCTCCCTGTCTTTATGTGAGTTTTTTCTTGGTATTCTGCTTTACACTGACATGTTAATGATGGTATGTAGATAGATTACTTTAAATTGTCAGTATGTGTGAGTGTGTGTGTGTGTGTGTGTGTGTGTGTGTGTGTGTGTGTGTGTGTGTGTGTGTGTGTGTGTGTGTGTGGTATGAAGAAAGGCCTGGCAATCTACTTCTATTACTGACTTGCTTAGTAAGCCCTGTAGACGGTGATGGCTGTTCATGGGGTCATTACAGGAGGTGGATGCTACCCTTCGTCATTGGATGGATGAATGGATGGGTGTTATTTAAATGCACTGCCCAGAATGCATTGGCTAAAGAGTAAGAAGTTGTCTTAAGTTCAGGAAGAATGAGTACTTGTAGGAAAAAGATCATCAGGAGTACGCATTATGCAACATCCCTTTTCAGCTGTGATTGGGTGAGGCTTCTTTTAGGCACTGTTGCATGCATTTCACATTTCTTGCTTACATCAGTCTGCAGTGCAGGAAGTTATATGCACTGTGTACAAGACGGATTTGGGGAATTAAGCTGGCAAAGGAGCTTCATACAACTAGCACCATGTTTGATACACAGGATGCTTTTCAGTTCTTACCCCCATTAGCAGGCAATGATAATGAGCCTTGTTCCTCTTGGGAAGGATGGTGGGTGGTTTAGCTTGCTGAGTTATTCCTAAACTGAGATATCTGTCACTGGCAACTCTACAGTTTGCTGAAGCCTATTTTGTCAACTAACCATTCTGTATTTTTTTTCTAATTTGTAAAATGTATTAGAATTGTGTTCCAGTGAAAGCTTCAGTGAAATGTTACATATCCATTACTTGTTCTGCCAGCGTTATTTTCTGTGCTGTTTTGTTTAATGCCAACTTTGTTTTCTTGTTAAAAATACTATACATACATTTCTTTTAATAACATCATCATGTGATTTAATGTCAATTGCTATGGCATCTTTGGTATATTTCAGAAGTAAAAGGATTTCAAACAGGCGGGACCTCAGTTTAATATCTTGCTCTGAATGTAGTGTATTTAGTTGGCATATCAGTCCAAACAGCAGGTTCATGTTGGAAACCAAGCTCTTCTGATCTCTCTGGCATAAAAGGAACATGTACTGCCTGTTAATGCCAGTTTCTGTGTAGCTACTGACAATGACACTAGTATGATAAAAAGGTGTTTCTTAAATTATTAAAGAAAATATTCACTGAGAGAATTGCTATCATAAACTGGATAGCACACACTGTGAACCCTTGACTAGTGAAAAATACATTTTAATTTCAACACTTAAATAGTCAGTTCTGAATCTTGCTTTTATATGACTCAAAAATATTCTGCAGAGGAACTTCTCTGTATACATCCCTTGATATTCTAGACCCTTGCTACCTCAATATGTTAAGAGCATTCTTCACCCTAGACCCTGAGGAATATTCTGACATACTGCAACCTCAAATTAGTATATATATATATATCCGCAGTTTCACAATTACATATCACTCATGCAAGGATAACAACTACAATTCTCAATATGGCTAGAATCACTGTTGTTTTAAAATGGCATTCCCATCATATGACATGGTCCTTGGTAACACATACACACAACAAAATTTGCTTTGCAGAAAATTTGAATAATTTATTGGATGTGTAAGTCTCGCTATATCTTCAGACTGCAGCATAACCAGGTTATGTTTCATTCACTAAGGAACTGAAACTCTTTCCAAGGCAAGAGTCATGCAACATTGCTTGTAGGAAAGACTTGAGTTGTACATTATTAACATCTATGTACAGTGTTTGCCATTAAATGATTGCTACATATACAGAAATGAGACAATGTGCTGACACACATTTAACAGTAGGGTTAGAAAGGTGAGAACAGGAAATTACAATTTTACTAAAGACTAAAAATGAATCCTTTTACTTTTGCTGATGACATTGATAAAGACTGAACTCTAGTACATTAATGGAACATACACATACAAACACACACATATACACACATACACACATAGACGTACACTAACAGGCACACAGACACACATTCAGAGAGATACACATGCGAGCATACATTTCTATACATGAAGCCATGCAAATGTGTGTGCGTGTGTGCGTGCGTGTGTGTGCGTGTGTGTGTGTGTGTGTGTGTGTGTGTGTGTGTGTGTGTGTGTGTGTTTGTGTATTACATACAGTTCCAACACTCATAATAGCAGCTCATTAAGCTCTGTATTTATGCATAAGACTTGGGGAAACATTGGCCTTATTCAAAAATGTAACAGACACATAAGGGATTTCTCTGTTTGTTGAAGCTTCGTAGGATTGCAAAAGCAACTTATGCTCAGTTGCATGGAATGTACTAAGAAATGCTGATGACTAGCGTGAGATGTATGCTGTCAAAGGATAAACTGAATCTTTATGTGAGGCCTGAAACCTTCCTAATTCGGTCCTGTTCCTGAATGGCTAGCAAACAAATAGGGCAATGGCCAATGTAAATATGTGCTTGGGAACAGGTACAGAATAATCAACAAATAAGTGCTTGTGTTTGTGTCATGTGCACACTCTGCTAAAAGAAACATAAATAATGTTAAGTCAACTCTCACATGAAATCTGCAAATATTGTCAGAAGGAGTAGATGCAAAGAAAAGGAACGTTTTATGAACTGAATTTACAGTAACAGCCTGAAGTAAAATGCAACTTATATAATAACAAGTTGTTTTAATGTTTACAAGGGGGAAGAATATGTAAAATGTTCATGTTCATCCCATCCCTTGTAAATCTCAAATGGGAAATAGATGCTCCAAAGATATTAATTACAAAGCTCTTCATTCTATTTAACATGTTTTGGATAAAGCTCAGACATGACTCGACAGCTACAATTACACAAGTCTGCTGAATGGTATCCCTACAAGTTGGTCACTGCCAAACCCATGTTTTCTTCAAAAGGAAGCAATGCTGACTCACTTTATTAATGTTTTTGGCTAGTTCAGATTAAAAAAAAAGACATTTGACAGTTACTTATAAGCAGCATTGAACTGTTTTGAAACATGCTGCAGTACACTCTGCAAGGTTTAACAGCCTAGAGCACTACCGCATCATGAATTGTGAATAGCTGGCTTTGCTACCCAAAGCAAGTGGCACTTTGCAAGCGAAGGAAAGTATCAGGATTTTTGTAGAGCGAGAAAACATCCAGATCACTTGCTTACTTAATTCAGCATGCAGGTCACTTCATGCTAAACATAAGCCATTGGAAGCATGCTTAGGTTGGAAAAGATGGATGGAATTCCTAGTGTACGTTCAAAAACTTGAATGGTGGGGATTAAGTATCCAGTCACTGATGTGCTATGGTAACACAATAAGATGGATTACTGAATTCAGTGCTGTCATGCCTTTGGGCTTTCCTCCTTAAGCAACACATGTTCATATTATGAAACCAACATTATTTTAGGGACTTTTATATAACTGCAAAACTAAGTTGTTTTCTATTTAAACTATACTACTGTGACACAACCATAGTTACAAATAACATTCATGTGAATATGCAAGAAATCAGTAATTTGGTGACAAGATGCAGATAAACTTAATCATCAAGAATTCTTTAATGAACCTGAGAATATAATAAGCAAAAACAGACTGGGCAGAGGGAGGCCAAGCAAGTAGATTATTGTTAGGCATTTGATTTATAAGTGAATCAAAAGTATTCTGGCAAGAGGAAAATTTATGGAGCATGTTTTGTAGATCAGGCAGTCACTCTGTCTGATTTTAGGTAATATATTTAAGAGAGAGGGAATTGTCTTCAGTAGGTAGTATGGCATAGCTAACAATTTTAGGTGCAGTTTTCCTACCTCATATTATATTCAAGCTTTTTACCTTTCTAAGAGTATAACTAGTTTGGGGATAATATATTTTAATTTTAATACAGCTCGGTATTTATTATTAGTGTAAATGAAACACAGGATATGATTTTAAATAGCCTTAATTCAAATAAATGTTCAGCATTATACTTTATAAATTTTAAATACCCCAACATATTTTCATGTCTGCTTTGCAATGACTTCCTACACTATCTGCACGAGTTCTTCAAATGAAGAGTTTAAATTGTACAATAATCTGGCACAATGATCTACCATACACTCTCGCCCCAGCACTAATGTCAAATTTGCCCTGGCAGACAGGTAACTAAACACTGAATGGGGTTTCTACTAAAATGTCATCATTTCCTTGATTATATGCAAGATAAAACAGGAGTCTTGTGCTTACATATGACATGGCTACATAACTGATGTAGAGATTCCTGTATCATCACAGGTTTCTGTGTGTGATCAGTTGCAGCACTAAGCAGGCCCTCCTTAAAAAAGTACTCGGTCCCTTTTTCACTGCCTACAGAGTACATTGGGAAACAGCATGTAGTATCAGACACTGATCATATCCTGTTCACCTATACCCTGAACTGCTTTTCAGCAGCTACATCAAGTTAGCTTTTCTGCCTTCTAGACTCTTTCCAACTCTTATCGCCATTATGCATGTTGTTTCACCCCAGATGCCATGTGCAGCCTTCCTTATTACTCAGATAAGTTAGGCTCTGAGCCTGACTGTTAAATAACACTTTGTCATTGTACCAGTGAGGAGATATACCTACTATGTGGGGAAAGGTAAAAACCTTTGATTCACACCTCACACCCAAGGGTGAGGTTGTTCTTTTAAAGACTCTTACTCAAACCTTTTAATGTTTGCTACAGTCACAGTACCCTTATATAATGAAGTTTTTCCTGAGATTGTTATTCCTTCTTCATCACTCATTATATTGCTCCTTGATTTATCCATTAAAACTATGTCTCCACAATCCCCTAATCATTCTCTTGTATGAAAACAGAAGTAACCGTTCCTCTGTTCAAACAGCTATATATAGGTCTCTTCATGACAACACGGGAAAGAAATAATGCATGCCTCCATTTTTTTATTCAAACATGAACAGAATCTGAACATGACTACATGTAGTCAATCCTGCACAGAAAGCATATGAGGTGAGATCCAGACCAAAAAACAAACACTGTGACATGGAGTTCATTTCGTACACTACCACAAAAATAGCATAATGTAGCCTTCTTGCTCCATTCCACAAGCACCTGCCTCTTGCATCTACTTCTTCTGAAACCAGATATGAAAATTTAACTTTCTCTGTTTTCATGCCTGAATTTTGGAAAAAACTGTATCAACCTGTTTTTTTTTTTTTTTTTTTTTTTTTGTCTATCAAAATGATTTCAAATAGAATACTATAAAACATTTTACTATTTACTGGTCATACAACCAGGGGGTTATCTGAATGCACTTTTCCTTATGTTTCCATTCTTTGAGATCCCATACCTTGACTCATTGTAGACTTTATTTAATTATGACCATGTCTTGGTTAACTCACTTGTGATGGTGATCACTCAAAGAGGTGTGTGATACCACACAACTTTAAAGAGCCTGTCCCTAAAATTTTACTTTATTTTATTTTACTTTTATTTGACTGCATGTATAACACATATTCAAAATCATAGGAATTGTGTGTTGTTGAGAAATATTTCAGCTAGCAGATTTTATCCAAAGTTTGATTATATAAGTTCACAAGCAGAGTGTCTTCCATAGAGGAAACTCATGTGTAGATAGATGGTTGTACAGTGAAAACATCTTTGAAATGGACAAAATGGTTAGTGGTCATTGTTATTTGTAAGTATAATTTGTTTTTGCTTAATAGCTTTATGCAGTGTGAGTGTGTGTGTATGAATACATTTATCCATCTATGGGTTAGAGATTCATAGGTTAGTACTAGGCTAACTGCCCTTATGGGGCATTTTAAGCCTAGCCAATTAACCCATGTGAGAATCAAATCCTGCACCTTGTGTTTTTAAGGTAAGCACCTTAACCATTATGCCAACCTCCTACTTTGAATGTCTCTTCCAAAGGTGAGAATCAAACCCTGTACCTTTTGTCTGTAAGGTTAACACCTTAACCATTATACTAAACCCTAACCCCCTTACTTGGAATTGGTTGAATATGCATGGTCAACTATGAAAATGTCTGCTCCGAATTATAGAATGCACAGCCAGCTAATGAAAAAGTACCAGTAATTGTATGTCAGGATTTCATGACACCACCATGGGGATCAGGCATACGTTCTATGATTGTGTGATGTTCAAGTTAGTATAACTATATATTATAATATGCACGTGGTGAGGAGTCTTTGCTAATAAATTTCATACTTATAGAGTACTAGTGTTTCCTGTGTTTTAATGTTTTGTTTACAGTCTGACGAAGTTTCACCCCCTCAGTACATTGATCTGTTTATATTTAAATATCTATATATCTATTTATGGGGGGAATTTAATAAAGCCTACACATTTTTTTTTGTATAGGCATCATGCCGCTCTGCTTACAATACCGCGAGCGTTTTAGATTCAGTAAGTGCTGCTGAGCTGTGCACATGCACGAGCCAACATGGAAACTTCAGTGTCATGCAAATCACCTCATAAGCAACTGAATGTCATGCAGATGAGGCAAGTAGAGTGATCCAGCAAGCAGATAGGCTGCGGCATCTCTTCAGACCCAGTGTCAGTGTCTAGTGTACACAGAAAAATTCCATGTACAGGATTGTAGACAGACAAAAGGAACCACAAGTGTTTTTAGATTCAGTAAGTGCTGCTGAGCTGCGCACATGCACGAGCCAACACGGAAACTTCAGTGTCATGCAAATCACCTCATAAGCAGCTGAATGTCATGCAGATGAGGCAAGTAGAGTGATCCAGCAAGCAGATAGGCTGCGGCATCTCTTCAGACCCAGTGTCAGTGTCTAGTGTACACAGAAAAATTCCATGTACAGGATTGTAGACAGACAAAAGGAATTGTAAAAATTTAGATATTTGGACAGAAATGTCATACCAAATACACATATGAGCCAAACTATCATCCTGTATGTTGGAAAATTAAAGGAAACAAGTTAAATTAATGTTTTTTTTAAATAATCTGGGCATGTTTGATTAGCATGTCACAGTGTGCAAACACACTTTATAGAAAAATAAAAAAAATTGAAAAAAAATGTAATATTATGTGACAGAAATGTATTCTAAGACCTTCCTTGGAGTCTCTACAATGGTCCATTGGTGCTGTTGCTAATGTGGTAGGGCTATGAGGCATGTAGTTTCCAGGCTGTGAGCGTGAATACCTATGTAAATGAGGTAGAGTTACTGAATAGCAGAAAGGAGTAATCATGTCTGCATATCCCCTTAATGTAGGCTTAGACCCCTGTTGCTGTTTACACAGGATGTAGTTGACAGCAGGGGAGATGTATCCAGTGACTTCTAAGCATAGTTCAGCTTAGCTGCACCTGTTTGCACAGCATGCCACCCGGCTGAGTGTGGCTTTTCAGGGGAGTGTGTCCACTAACTTCTAAGCTCTGCTTACCTTCGGTGCATGTGCTTCCACAGGACGCCACCATGCTGAGCGTCTCTGAAAACAAAAATGTATTCAATTACTTCTGACCCTTGTTTAAGCTAAATAGGCCCATTAAATTATGTTAATTATATTGTAGGCAGGTGGAACGCATCATAGCTGGCCAGTCAGACATTCTGCACCTACAGCAGAGCTCTATAAAGTATGCATAGACACTGCATTCTGATTTTTCCCCAATACTCTGGACCATTGGAGTACAGATTTGGGAATATTGCTAGGGGGTGCTGCAGGTCTGCTAAATCTGTATGTGCTAGAGACTAAATTCAATGCTACTGGTGCTTCTGACAATAAGCCTAGTCAGAGAAGGAGAAGAGAGTTCAAGACCAGGATAACCTTCCAGGAGCTACATGAGATGGAAATAGTAGAGTGCTACAGGGTGGACATAGATATACTGCAAGAACTCACTGAGCTGTGCCAACCTCAACTCAGACACAGAGCCAACACAGGGGAACCCATCCCAGTGGAAACAAAGGTAAGTGTAGACCTTAGGATACTAGCTACAGGTACTTTCCAAAGACCAGCTGCGGACATGCTGGGGATCTCCTAGGCATCTGCATCCACTGTACTCCACCATTTCCTGGATGCTATGCTACCACATGCCAGTGATCACATTTCTTTGCCCCTCACTGCAGAGGTGAGGGCCAGCAATATACAGCACTGCTACTGGGTAGCACACTACCCAAAAGTACTGGGTGCCATAGATTGCACTCATGTACACATCACGGCACCACCCGGTGAGGAGGGTAGAGTCCACGTCAACCCCAAGGGGTACCACTCCATCAACTGCCACGTTGTGTACAATGCCCATGGGATTATCATGAAAGTGTGTGCTTGCAGCCCTGGCAGTTATCATGACTCCCATATCTGTCATGCATCACAGCTCTACCAGATGTTTGGTAGGGGGGGACATCCCACAAGGTCATTTACTGGGGGATGCTGGCTATGCCCTGGAACCGTGGATGATGACACCCATCAGCAATGCACACACACACTGAAGAATGCCATAATGAGGCAAACACACAAACTAGAAACATCATAGAGCATGTGATTGGGCTTCTGAAGTCATGGTTCCATTGCCTCAATATATCTGGTGGGGCCCTGCAGTAATCTCCAGCCACATATGCACATATGTTCACAATATGTGCTATTCTACACAATATAATCCTGTGGAAACAGCTGCAGCAAGATCAGCACAGGGAAGGGATACACAGCCCCACACCACTGCCAAGGTCACCACAGCCATACTCATAGGAGGACTCGGAGGAGGAACCCCCTGATGATGTCCCTGTAGACTGACGTAGGTGTGCACAGTACACCATGACTTTGGGTAAGAGACAACACATAGTACATTCACTTACAACCTGGGGACCTAGGGAGTGACACCTCACTCCTGCTCACATACACATATTAGCAGTGATGCCAAGCAACCCACACAACCTGTACCTATCCGTGTATTAGCTGTGTACTGCTTGCATCAGACAGAATCAGTCCTGAGCTACAGTTCTGTCAACTGCTGGATTTGCAAGGTAAGTCTCTAACCTACATACTACTTATAAGGATTACTATAATATGGTGTGGTATGTGTGTATCTGCTGCATGTATGCAAGGAAATATAGTGGACTGTTTGGACACTAGTAACATCCACATAGGACTACAGATACCCTGCCCACTAGTATGTGTGCCTCAATATTCACTAGGCCTCATGGTTGGAATATGTACTACAACAGTCAAGGGAGATGTTAAACAGTGGGATCACATGATATTTGAACCACTGTCCATCACAGCAAAACATTTGTTGGTGTTCCCTCACACTCATTACAGCAGTTTACAAATATAACTGCTTTAACATTAAAAGTCATCAATGGTATATCAGCAGACCAGGCAATTTCAATGCAGTAACATAGAAATTGATCACACATAGTATGTCTCATGAAATGCAGGAATAACAATGTACATATGTATGCTGTTGATTGTGGGATGAATGACTTCTATCTGTCTAGCAGCATGTGTGCTCAGTGGACTAGAGAAGTTAGCATGGGTGATGGTGTTGATGGTTCAGATCTGAAATTATCCACATCTTTGGCATGTGAGGTAGTATTATGTTGGTGTTTTCACAGACAGTCCGTCTGTTTCTGATGTGACATTACTAACCTCCTTCACATATTAATTACATCAGACAACTGGAGAATGCATTGGACATTTTGAGTAAAGTGCAGTACTGCAGAAGCAGGGACATATGTTGGTGTCTGCAACACACAAGATCCCGCACTGGAGTACAGGTAGGTGTGGGCTGGAGACACATTATAAGTACTGACAGTCCCACTGGGCATGCCCATACACTAAGCTAAATTTATATATATGTCCCTGTTATATACATAAATATGTGTGTGGATGTCTGTATTGTCCCAAATACCCTAATAATGGTGAGTAAAGCAGCTTTATCACACATCTATAATGTTGCTCAAAGGATCCAATGTGAGATTCAGCAGTACATAGTGCACTTACCTACAGACCTCTGTGCCTGCTGGATGTCACCATGTAGACAGCAACAGGTGAGCAGGTGGTGTAATGTATAATGTTGTCTACACAAGAGTGGATGGGGCACATTCTTCCTGCCCACAGGCTTGCCTACCCAAGTGCAAAAAGACACATATAGACATACTGGTAGCTGTAGACACATAGCTAGGATAATAACAGGTATCTCACTGCTAGGATAGTAGATGCAGATAACAGTATGAAGCACTATCACCCTGCAGGCCACAGATGCTGTTTAACACAAGCCTAATTTGTGTAATCCATAAGTAGTTTGTAAGCAATCACTCACAAAACAGACATCAGCTGTGGTGTGTGTGATAAGTACTGTGATCTATAGTTTGTAAGACGAGATAGATAGGAGTTCTAATCTCACTCCAGGGCCCTTGGTGTGTGTGTGTGTGTGTGTGTGTGTGTGTGTGTGTGTGTGTGTGTGTGTGTGTGTGTGTGTGTGTGGAGGGGTCTATATTAAATTATCGAACGCTTAGAAAAGCGAACAATGATTTATCAACCCCATGTAAGTGAATGGCGGTAGCATTGTTACTTCACAGCAAGAGGTTCTCCCATTCGATTTTCAGCTGGGCTTGGGAGTGCCTTCTGTGTGGAGTCTGCATGTCCTCCCCACGGTTGGGTAGCATTCTAAAGACATGCGTGTGTAAATGGGCGTGCCTTCGTTGAAGGTTTGGCGTCGAGCTGGTATTTCGGCGTTTCATAAAAATCTACTGCCAATCATTAGCGGACCGGAGTTCTGCTGTGGCAACTACTTACTGGGAAAAGCCGAAAGACAAACAACAACATGTAAGTGAAACCTTACAGACTCGAATGCTTAGAACAGCAATTTTTTTCTAATGGAAAAAAAATTGCTGTTCCAAAAAAAAAAAGAAACACTTAAAACATAACATAAAGTTGGGGGCTTCACCCCCCCACACGCCCCTACTTACATATACCAACTCTGAGATCGCACTACAGTGACAAAAATGGCAAAGTAATGGACACGGCCAAGCAAATTCTTTCCCAGGGAAAGAATTTGCTTATATGCTGCTTTGTCATTTTGCCTTTTCATCTTTTCAAGTTCGACCAAGACGCATTCAAAAGAATGTGTCTTCGGTCATCTAATAGGAACCCGTGTGTGTGTGTGTGTGTGTGTGTGTGTGTGTGTGTGTGGGTGTGTGTGTGTGTGTGTGTGTGTGTGTGTGTGTGTGTGTGTGTGTGTGTGTGTGTGTGTGTGTGTATATCCCCCTGCAAAACAACTGAGAATCCCTCAGTGATTATCAAACTCCAATGGCTATGCACTTTTTGTCCCTCTAAATTGTCATTGGCTTCCAAACTGCCCTTTTCTACAAGGCCTAATGATGTCATCGATCTTAACACTACAAGCTGGTATTGTAATGTCAGCCTTAGGCTGTGGCATGTGCAAGAAGTACTGTGATCTATAGTGTGTAAGACTACATAGGTAAGGGTTGTAATCTCACTCCAGAAGACTTGGTGTGTGTGTGTGTGTGTGTGTGTGTGTGTGTGTGTGTGTGTGTGTGTGTGTGTGTGTGTGTGTGTGTGTGTGTGTGTGTATTTCTATGGCATATATATATGATCATCTCAGTAATGTAGACAGAGGTAGGGTTTTGCAGTATTTATTTGTAGCAGGTGATGTGACCCTCCAAATGCCTGACCACAATGAGGCCTGCTGATGTCATCAAGCATAATGTGTAATGTGTCCTAAACCGATAGTTCTAGCAGACATGAGGTGTGTTGTGTGCATCATGTACTGTAAATTGTAGTGTGCACTATTACATAGGTATGTGTTCTAATCTACATAAAGCCTGTAAGCAGTTATTGGAAGTGGTACTATCCTCAATGTAGCCATGTTTGTGTGCGTGGCTGTTAAAGCATTTTACATCACCTTATGGAACCATAGGATGTTTGAACTTCACTAGCATAATGGTCATACAGCCCTCACAATCCTAGACTCGTTTACACCCTTATTGACATGATTAGCACATACTGCCCGAGTCCAAGAGTGACACAGGCAGAAGCCCTGTGGTGAAATTATGGTCACTCAGCCAGTCATATTGATGGCATGTGCTGAGGTGCACTAAGGTGCTCTTTGTGCCATTAGGCAGGATTCTGTTTCAAAGGTGTGTTAAAGTCTGCTAGACAAATCTCTCCCACAAGCATGTATTACTAATGTCACATAGTAGGTTAATAACCTCAGAGGGGTTAATCCATCTACTATGCCACCTAAAGATATGCATTTATAATCAAGCAGGGTCACACATTGGCCCATATGCAAGGCAGAGATGACCTCTGAGTACTCTATATGCCACAAGCTGCAGTGACACTTATTTGAGATGATCCCCATTGAACACATACTGAAGATGTGAAATTCCCATGTGAGGGACCATACTGTTGTGTGCAATTGCCAGTACTGCTTGGAAATGTACATTACCGAATGGCCATTGCACTCAGATATTGGCATGCTGAGGGAAAAGTACATGGAGGCTATGAATATGTAACTTACGGGTGACTGTGCCCTCAGCTATGACATGATTTCTGCCATTCCACTGTGGAGACATGGTGATCTCATGCACATTAGTTGTGCATGGCCAGGTCTGTGTACCAAGTTCTTTGACTCCTGAGTATGTACATCACATGTTGCGACTGATGTGCTTCTTAACACGTACATAGGTGTTACTGATGGAAACAATACTACATATATATTTGCATGGAATTCATGGAAATTAGCATGTCAACAGGGATTTGTTCATTAATACCCTCTTGTAGGATATTGACATAACTTACAGACTCTATGAGTGCATACAGTTTACAGGCATGAGCCAACATTGTTAGCCACAGACATGCAGTACTCACTTGTGTCACAGGTAAATAGATTTCAAGCAGTACAGGACCCAGAACTGAGCCCTGTTAAACACTGCTAGTTACAGATTAGCTATCTGAGGTGGATGTCCCTACGTTCAGTATTTGTGCCATCAATGGGCCACTTAGTCACCCCTACAATGACAGTAACATGGATGCCTAAGTGGGTGCTTTGTAAATGATGCCTGAGTGGGGGATATAGTCAGATGGCTTGGATCTGTCCAGGAGGTTGTAGGCCCTGATGTCCCCTCACCTAGGTCCTTGGTGACTGCCTTGGAAATATCCAGCACTTGTAACAGTCATGATCCCTGTCACACATCCAAACTGTGTATAGTCAACTGTATGTAGATCATATATATATGAGCTGATCAGCTCCATTATGATTGCCCCTAAGGACATACAGATATGGATATTCACACAAATAGGTCTATAGTTATGTTGGTCAGTGGATGCAACACTTTTGTGCAAGGGTATAACAGCTGCATTTGTTCACTCAGCTGGGGTGCAGCCAGTGGTTTCTGTATGATTGCAAGGTGTTCCCAGTGGTGTTAGTAATCCTTGTCAGATCCCATATAAGAAGCAGCATACTATGTTATCATGTCCAATAGATGCTGTGTATCCTCCAATGAGTGGCCAGTTACAACCTGCTCTGTAGATATGGAAATGATGGGACAGCTTGTAGGAATGCCATGTGTCACATGGAGTGGGAACAAGGGACCAAGGCTGACACTGAACATGTATGACGACAGGTTAGCTATGAGTACAGACCCATTATATGTAGCATCATGTATGAGTTCAGCGACAAACTGGGCCTTATCGTTGAGGTTACACATGTAACTACACTGTGTATTGTAGTTCTGCTTTGTGTGGGTGACTAATTATGTCACTTGTTGTGTCTACACAAATCATAGCAATACTATGTGCTTCTTTAGCTGAGGAGGTTGTGCCTCCATGTTTGTGGGGCACCCTCATCCCAACTGTCACACAGCAATGTCCACCTCTTATTGTATAGCCTGCTAATGGCAGTTGTCCACCAGTCAGGTTTGCTGTGCCATGAGATGAGGAGCCTGTGTCCCGCCTGTCACGTACAGCCAAGTTCATGCAGTTTTAATGCCACAGACATAATGCATGTGTGTACAGCTCTGCCTGCTTGCCTGTCCCATCTGGGGGGAGGGATTCAGTCAAGTTATGTCAACTATCCCACAGGAGGTAATAAATGGTGTTCACCCATATTGGTAAACACATGATGCAATACATTGGTTCACCATGTGGGGATGACACGGCACTACTCCTGGGCATTGTAGTAAAGGACCTGGACTAACCTTTAGGCAAGTGAGCTGCAGCATGATGAAGCAACACAGTTAGTGGTCACTTAATGCCACCCCAAACCATGGTGTAATGATATATCTTGAAAAAAAACACGCACATATAAGTATGCACAATGGGTGTCTGGGGTCATGCAGCTGCCCCTGTAGCTGGCTATTGCTTGATTATGTGCCCATTCAGTAGTGAATGGCACCTGCAGTGTCTCCCGGAAATCACAGTTTTTCACAAAATCTGGATGTGTATCGATCCTTAATGAACATGTATACACCACCTACATTACCTACAGCACTGTCATTTTGAGGTCTGAAGATGTGAATGGACATGTAGTCTGGTATGGCTGTAGTGCTGTCTACAGCCATGAACCAGATGTCCTTGACTCCATACACATCTGCATAATCCGGGGGGGAACAATTCCACAGAGTGGGATTCAGTGTTGCCATACCCGGTGTGTAGCACGATACCCATCATGTTATATAAAGATGGTATTCTCATTGCCAACTTTGCCCTCAACAGTGCATTTAAGATGCATTGTGGGGGTGTCAGCAGCCTTGGCTGGTATGCCATATCACAGGGGTGTGAGACGAAGACCATCACTGGTGAACTATTGATGTCTGTTGAGCGAGGCATCCCAGGCAGACATGTAGTAGATCCCCCTTATAATGACTTCACATGCTAAGGCAATTATTGACTTCCATCAACATCCATGTGATGGGAGACATCAACCTAGGCGAGGGTCAACTGCAGCTGAAAGCTATACCCATACCCATGAGAGACTCAGTCTGGCTAACCTCAGTCATGTGTCTGCATACAGGCCAGTGACATATCTCCCACCAGGACACAAGTGCTCTTCAGCAATTATATTCTGCGAGCCAAGCACACTCAAGAAAATCTGCAGTCTGTGGTTACAACTCCATCTATACAGTGTAGGAAGGAATCAGTATTGCAAACTAAACAAGGATATATATTTTGAGCCTCAGGAGCAGGGTCAGTCCACCCAGGCATTCTACTTGTATATTTTATGAGTGTGAAGCTATTACATTAGCAGTATTTCTTAGTAGTTCTCAGCTTGCTAATAAAACTGACTGTTGTAGCCTTGTGTCCCCCCCCCCCGATAGTACAGTAATCCTAACTGTCCAATAGACAGTATAGATTTAATTCACATCCCTGTGACTAAATTAACCATCAAGCAGCCCTCTCAGTTCTTTCTGCCTTAGTTTGTATCACTTGGAGGATCACCTGTTTATTTGCATCTCTATCATTGCTAATGTATCTCCCTACTCTAATCTGTGCACAAACTGGTTACTAATCAGCAAGTCAATGTAAAGACACACTCCCAACCTTAATAAACTTTGATGTCTCTTCTCTCCTTCACTTTACAGGTAGTTTGAATTATTACTTACCCTCTCTGAGGCCTTCACTGATTTCCACTGATTACCTCTCTGGTTTCTTTGCATTCCACTTGGTTTACACCCCTTGTGCTATCTCCATCCCCCAATACAAAGTCTATATTAGAATCCTGCTGAGCATGGAGCCATCTTTAAATTTCTAGTCTCCCACCAGGACACAAGTGCTCTTCAGCAATTACATTCTGCTAGTCGGTAAGCCATTAGACCTCAGGAATTTGTTTTAAAAGTGTTCAGATTTGTAAAGTAATCCTTACTTTTTTCTCTTGCCTTGGTTGGCTCTGGCTCTGCCCCGCTCCGTTCACCCTTGCTAATGCTTGGGCTCTCTCCACTCCCCTGCCCTGCCCCCTATTCCCTCCCACCCCCACTACCTCTACATTTATAGTAATCATAGCCACACCCACAGCTCACCCTCACATCACCTCCACCAATCACAGCTCCTCAAGTCATATCACATTAAACCACACCAACTTGCTCCACGCAAAATACTCCCAATCACTCTCATTCCCACTAGACATTTTTTGCATCACCCACACTACTTCCCCATCCACATATAGTCCAACCCTATAATTCCTATTCAGACCCCCTACCTAGAAACAACATAAACTTTATAACCATGACTATCACACAACTAAATCTAGTCTGTCTTCTCATAATTCTTTACGACACCACAATTTATCACTCTAGCAATATCCCTAAACTTAGTAGCACAACACTGCATTATGCACTCTCATACACAGACACCACACATTATAATAATATCTGCCCACACTTATTCAAGAACTACATAATGGACTAATTCAGAACTAAACACATATGCTCTCATTCCTACTCCAACAAAACACAATACTTACTCACACTCCTCACCAAACTCCAACATCTGTATAACCATTATAACTCCAGGCTCACCATAAGTGGGGATATCCACCCCAACCCAGGCCCAAATCCATCCTGTCCAACACAAACTGCTCCAACACAAATGTCAGAACATAACACCCCCACTTTCTTCATCCCTGGGCAAATCAACAACAGCAGCAAAACCAACCATCTTTTAATGCTAAATATTAATATTAGAAGTATCAAAAATAAAATACCTGAACTCCAGGCCACAATAGCGCACTACTCCCCAGACACAGTTGCTTTAACAGAAACCTGGCTAAATAAAAACATAGCTAACTCAGAAGTTCTCCCTACCGGCTACAATATCATTAGGCAAGACAGACCACTTGTAAAGGGGTGGAACTGCCTTACTCTACAAGTCCAACTTAACTGTCCATCAATTACCAAACTCCTACCCCTCCCCCAATAATTGGGACATACTTATCTCACAACTTCAACTTCACCCTAAAAAGGTCATCACAACAATTGTGATCTATATTCCACCTGGTAATACACCTGCTAGCCTTGAAGACTTCTTATCCTGGTGTTCTTCCACATACTCACAAGAAACCCTTATTCTGGGGGACTTCAACCTAGATTTGTTCACCTGTATATCAGAACCACCAAGTAATCTAATAAATCTCCATGGCTACCAGCAGCTAGTCCAAATTCCAACTAGGTGTGATAAAAAATCTAAAAGGGAATCCATCCTTGACTGGGTCCTAACTAGCAACCCCACATTGTACCCTCACACAGGCAGTCTCCCAGACACCTTAAGTGACCACAACATAATATACTTTATACGTAGTAGAACAAGCATATGCAAAACCACTAACTATATATCCACTAGAAACACAAAGAAATTCTCTCCTGAGGTCCTCAACACTTTACTGTGTAACTGTGACTGGACCCCCCTAAAAACCCTCCCACTTGACAAGGCTGTAGCATATTTCAACAAAAATTTCTACAACACCTAGACACTGTCGCTCCATTACGCAAAATCAAGTTAGAACCTCTACAAACCCCTGGCTCAGTAAAGAAACCAAACAAATCCTCAAGTCCAGAGATACTGCCTGGCGTTACTATCAAAAAAACAAAGAAACACAAAGCCTAACTAAGTACCAAGAACTGCGCAACAAAATGCATTGGGCTGGGCAAAAAATCCTACTACACAACATTACAAACTAAATACCAACACAACCCGCAAAAATTTTGGAAAAATGTAAACCAGCTACTAAAATCCACCCAAAAGGCTACCCCCAAACCAACCACCCCTGACACTAAAGTTCCCATCGAAACACAATTCAACTCCCACTTTGTGAACTCAATTCTATCCTTAGTATCACAGGACAGTTCCTTCCTCACTAGCCCCCCCAACACAAATAACAGTAATACAAGCTTTACCCTCAAACAGTTTCCACCACTTCAACCAAAAGCATGCTCTCCAAACTAAAAACCTCAACAGCAGCCGACCTACTCCCCAGCTATTTCTTGAAACTCACAGCAGATGCTATTGCTATCCCGGTCTCCATTCTCATAAACAGATCAATTGTTGAAAACTATGTGCCCAAACTCTGGAAAATATCCTATGTTACACCCATACATAAAGGCGGGACCTCCACTGAACTTAATAACTACAGACCCATTGCTTTACTCTCACCCCTGGCTAAAATCCTAGAAAAATGCATCCATACCCAGATGCTAAACTATCTCCTAGACTGCAACATCCTGTCACCTACTCAGCATGGTTTCAGACCTGCCCATAGTACCACTACAGCTCTCCTCTGCTTCACAGACACAGTAAACCGTCTCAAAAATGAAGGCCTGCAAGTGTCAACTCTTTTTTTGGATATGTCCAAAGCATTTGACACAGTCTCACACCAAATCCTGCTAAACACACTAAACCAATATCATGTATCTAATTCCACTCTTACCTGGTTCCAAAGCTACTTAACTGACAGGTACCAAGCTGTGAAATGGGAAAATTCTCTCTCTCCTCAGCTGCCCATAACTATAGGAGTCCCACAGGGTTCTATCTTAGGACCACTACTATTCACAGTCTTCACAAATGACCTCCACACCTCCACACAGCATGCATCTATAATTCAGTATGCAGATGACACTACCTTAATCTGTGCTGCACAAAACATTCCCACCCTCCTGCAAACAACTCAACTAGCATTATCTGACGTTGAAAACTACCTTACCAAAGCCCAACTTATCCTCAATCCAAAGAAAACTCAGCTTATGATTATAACCAGTTCTAACAAAAACACTAACAGTCAACTCACTATCTACTCGACAAATGCTACTCCAATTGCTCCAGTGGAACAGGCTAAGCTATTGGGAATAACCATAGACTCCCACCCTTAACTATTAAAAAAGTACATGCCAAACTGGGGTCACTCTTCCGTATCAAACCATTTCTTACCAGCAACACAAGATCAGCCATTGCTCGCTCCCAACTTCTATCCACCCTACTCTATGCATCTCCCATTCTGACTAATCTCAACAAAACTGAACTAAGCAAAATGGAAGCTTGCTATAACAGAATTGCCCGCTTTGCTGCAAATTGCTCATATAGAACTCATCACTGTACTGCTTTGAGACAGCTCCACTGGCTTGAACTGCCCAACCTCCTAACCTACAATCAGCTCTGCCTCTGTCATTCTACCTATTACCTCCCCAATAAGTGTCCTTCCCTCAAAAACCTAGTACAACATCACTCAGCCAAAAGGCCTCTTCGATCATCAAGCAAACTACTACTAGAAGTCACCAACAGCTACAATAGCTTTGGAGATGCACTATATAGTAGTTTGGTGGCTAAAAAATGGAACTCTGTCCCTACTAGCATTCAAAACACATCCTCCAAAGCCTCCTATAAAGACCTCATCAGGCAACATCTCAAGCAAAGTTGGCAGTGCCATGATTGATCCCCAGGCTAGTGAAAGCGGATAACATATACATACTAAATCTAGAGCAATTGATAATAGATTTTCAATCTTACTCACAAACACTGGCTAATCTATAATGTATGTACTGTACCTGTGTACTATGTATATATTCTACCTATGTTCCAAAGTTCAGCCGTACACCACAAATCTATTACTTACCTTTATTTTTAAAATTAATATTTTTTTGATTGTTCTCTCCACTGTAACTGTTTGTGCCGCATACCACTGTAAAAACATGTCTCTTGTAATTTGTGTGTATACTGATCATGTCTAAATAACTAAATGTGTCTGTAATTTTTCTTTGTGGAGCTTTTCTCCCTGGGCCTCTGCTGAAAAAGGACCTTTTTGGCTCAGTCAGACACCCCCGGTTAACAAATGCAAAATAAATAAATAAAATAAATATGTCCCAAGTTGTACATACCTGCAGGAACTATGATATCAACATTATGTTAACTTATATTCCGTGATTTGTGGCAATCTGTGGTAAGGCATATTGTGTCAACCCACAAACTGTCTGTAATATTTCCCATATGTAGCCACTTCACACAGACATCAATATGTCTCATGATGTAATCACCTATGACTATGAGGTGTGATGTTGGGCTTTGTCTCGGTGTTTGACTAGTGAGAGAGTGGTGCATGCAGTATTATGTGTAACTGTGCACTCCAGAGACAGGATTTTCTGAGGTGTCTATTGTTTGGCAATGCATCTGGTAATGAGCTGCACACAAGCAGGTGTGTGTGATTTGGATGTAGGTGGTGCAGGATATGAGCTGTGCATGTGGGCATAATGCTTATTGTCATATGTAAGGACTGCTGTTGGAGACACCACGGCAGCAAGGCATGAAATGCAGTCACATCTTCCACACGTTGTGTTTGTGTGTCATAGGAATAGAGAAGTGGGGATACTCCCAACATCACAGCAGCAGGTCCTGCAAAGTTAGAGTCATGCTGGCACACCCTTGGGATTGACAGCCTGATATACACTGTTTATAGACACACTTTGTTGTGAAGATGTGGATGCCCTTGGATGCATAAGGGACTTGTTCAACTTTGCTGACATTACGTTGGCCTCACAAGCATTCAATGCCTGTCAAGCAACCAGACAGCACACTGGTTGTTGTGTGACATGATATGGGAACACAAACATGTGCTTCAGGTACATAACTGTACGGTATGACATGCCTAGGACATGTGGCAGGTGGACACATATTGGCCAAAGGTGGCCAGGCTGCTGCAGTAGGCCTCACAGCCATGTCATGCAGATGTCCACCACTAAATTTATGAAGGGTAGGATGCAAGATTAGCTGTAAAATTGTCATTTATTATGGCTCACTGCCAGTGGGATGGCTGTTTCAGCAAGACTTGACATCTATGTCACTGGACACTGTACATCATATAGTGGCACTTCAGCAGTGCTTCTAATCCCCCTCTTGTCACTTCCATAGTGACATACCACCAACCCTGGAACAGAAGGCTTATGACATCCAAAAGCTAACTGAGTCCCCAGGTACCTAATCAAGGGATCTACCCGGAGAATGGCATGTGAAGCCTACAGAGCCTTTCATGATGTGGGGCAACCATGTGGATGAACAAACAGGCTGTGTCCTGCTTGTCATCATAAGCTTCATAGTAACGTTTTGCACGTGATGACAGAAAATGTATCATAGCATGGTATCCTATGTGACAGTGGTGTCAGTGAGTCTAGCAGTAGTAGTTGCCAGGCACCAGCAATTCCAAGAACTCCCGTGCTTTACACAGTCTTTACAAGGCAATTGTGTCCTGCCATTACACACCGCTTGGGTAGTGTACAACTTCAGAATACCTGTGTAAAATCCACACCTTACCTTCACAGGGTATACATATTACACTTCCCTTATGTGTTTGTTTGTGCTCAATACAGACACCTTGGATGACTCACGTGTTGCAACATGCCGGAAATAACTGCAATGCTTATTTGTACAAAGGATAACTAGCATGTTGTGCCAAACAGTCTCCCCAGATCTCTGAATCATGTGACATGAGATGCCATGAAAGGAGTTAGCATGGATTCGAGCAGTACCACTGTTGTACACCTACTGACACTTGACCAAGCACTATTTATTTTCCTCAAGGCCAAATCATGCTTACCGACTCTAAATGGCACACCCCATTGAGTGTTACTCTATGCAATAGATAACAGAAATATGACTCACTCCACCTACCTTGGCCTGACAAGGTATTTGACAATATTAGGCCAGCAGGTCTTGCTGGAAACTGTGTCAGTTATCTACAGAGTATTATGTCAGCTGGTGGATAGGCAAGTGTCTGACAGTCATAATCTGGGACGATAGCATTGGGAGACCTACTCTGTAATGATGCCACACACCAGTGGATTCCCCCAGTCATCATTAATGATGTAGCCCTTATAGCCATTCCATCTCTGCATTCACAGCCACTGTCAGTGACATCTGACTGACTACATTAGCAGGCAATTGCATATTAGGAGCTGTCACCGAATCCTACACAGAACCAACAGTTATCCAGGATGGCCTGAGACACAAATTTAGGTGTTGTCTGAGCCTCTAACAAATGCTAAATGCCAGCAACTGTACAATACTATCCTTTGGGAATTCATCCACCGCTACAAAATATTGTAGTGTCTGCACACCACACACAATTGAGCCATTACTTATGGAGTTATAGATACAGAGTGTAATGTAGCCTTTGACTATCACTGGTCGGTAAAATGTGGGGATGCATTCAATTTTGTAGAAACTATACAGAAAGGTATGGGATGTAAATCCCAGACTGGCATTGCTATACTGAATGTGACACTCATCACAACTATCATTGTGTACAATGGTACCCTTGCTATGTCACTACACAGGCATATCTTACAACTGCAGCAGCCACACAGGTTCCATGGTACACCAATACATAGTGTAGCTAACATGTCCTATGGAGTCCGTGTCAAGGCTCTACATGTGTAATCTGTCTCGTAAATGCTTTGGAGGGTATGTGTATGGCTGTCATACAGGGAGGTGTCAGATCCCACTGTGTACCTCCCATGTATCTATGACAAAACTAAGACATGTCGTACCTTTTCTACACACCTACAATATCACTGTCGTATAAATATTATAAGCTGGAGAGACAAGTATGTAATGCAGACAGCAGACCCTATATGAAACAGGCATCCCATGCATGTAAAGCACACCACTGCTGTGACATACATCATATTCAGGTTACACAATGGGGTGCAGAACAAGACAATCATAACTGGTGTCAGACAAATGTCTGTACTGGGCACACGCAACTTGTAGATGGGTCATCTCCATCACAACAACTTGTAAATGTGTGAGCTCCCAAAACTCTGGTGACATTTATCAAGGATATCAGACCTTTTCACAGATTAGGGATACATGACTACATTGAATGATGACATTGTCTTTGTTAGCCTGTTATACACATAAGAACTTATGGAGCCATGCACCTATAGTGCTGTACCCTGCTGAAGACATATTTCTTCTGTGCTGACATTCCATCCTGTGGTGTAATGTCTATGGCTTTATTGCCACTGTGTATCTATAGGTGTCCCCAACAGAATCCAGAAACAGAAACAGAAACAATTCCATGGCACACATTTCATTGTGTAAGTATACAGCTATAACAACATCATACAACATAACTTACACAAAATTATGTGGCTTAATCATTACAAATGTCAGCATACAGTATCTGTCAGTAATCACTACAAGTGGCATGGCAAAACAACAATGCATGACACAAGTATATGTTAATTTATATAGTCACCCTGTGCATCAGACACACAGCTTCATTTCCCTGCATCAATGGCGAAGATGACAGGGATGTGGCATAGGTATCATCACTTGTACAGGGTGTTGTGTGGGGGTGCAGGAGGCCTAGGCTGATCCAAAAGGTTGACAGCATGTGTGTGAGTCAGGAAGGGAAGCAGGTATGAGGGACCATGAAATTATGCTGTGCTATGTGTGTCTGTAAGTGACCTGTATTTGACAGTGGTGTATGAATGCATGCGTGTACACAGTCAAGCTCAGTGCTAGCCCTACATGTGCATATATTGGACAGATTTGAACCATGCATGGTAGAGCTGACAGTTGACTGTCTCCAGCCCAAAGCACAGGAACTGGCTCTGTCAGGAGTTGCACTAGCACCATCATGCCCACGGTCAGATGGGATGCTAGTAACTGACAGTGACTGCTGTCTGCTAGGACCATGTCCTCCATGGGAATGCCCAGAACCATGAGCCCATGTCCTGTCACATCTTGGTGTGGACAGAACACTCCCCTCTGTAGCACTTGATATACTGCCACTACAGAAGCATAATTGTGCACAGCCATGTGGACTCTCAGCACATGGAATTGCTGACCTATGTCCATTTGTCAGGCAATCAATTCCAACAGACATTCCAAGATAGAATCTGTGCATTCCAATTATCCACTGCATCTGTGAACTGATCCAGGGTGCCAACAATGTGGTGAAGGCAGTCACGGACATCAGACTTGTGCTGCATCTATAACCCTAAGCATACATCTGGAGTTCCATTCAGAACTTGCCTGTGCTTCCATGATGGCCTGAAACATGTACCAAGTGACCTGTGATGTGACACCTGCAACAGGTGGTGGATGGACAGCAGGGCTCCTACAAGCACCCTTATCTAGCCGCCTGTGCGGAACCTCACCAGCACTCTGGCAATGGCCAGTGTGTACACTCACTGGAGCCATAGTTGCCACACTTTCCTGTGGAATGTCCCCACCCTCTGACTGTCCAATGTCTGTGGCCTCCAGCAACTGGGTATGTGTGAATATGCTTACTCTGTGTGGTGACAAGAAGGGCAGAAGAGGGATGTCAACCTCTGGGAAAGAGCCAGCCCCCAAAAATCCTAGCTGTGCCTCACTTTGGCCACCATCATCTTCAGAGTCTGAAGAGGCACTGACATCAGTTTGTGTGGGGGACAGACACCAACCCCCCTGGTCACCTGTGATAAGAAAGGAAACAGTAGTACAGTAATACCTGCATCATTATGCTCTGCAGTACTATGTTGCAATATTTGTAAAGATCTATATACTGTTGTCACTATTTCTGACCTGTTGAAAACCCAACCTCATATAGTAGGACAAGAAGACATTACTTTCCTCACTAACAACTGTAGTTACTTGTAAGTTAAAGCTCTTTACACAGCAATCTCATCAGCAACAATGATATACACTGTTGACATTTGTGAAGACACTGCACAGTTGACACATATGATAACCTGTAATGTCCTGACGATACTGTCACATTTATCAGTGTGGTCACACCTACAAGCAATAGGTATGTGTTTGACATGTGCACAGTCAGAAATATGTGTGGAGTTGCCATTCATGCCGACAGCACAATAATCCGGGCAACAGGCCTGGGATGGCACTTTAGGAATTACATTGGTGTAAATCTACATCTATAACAAAACAGTGTTGTCCTTATCAGGAGCAGGACTGACCTCGTGCGATACCTGATGGACATGTGAAAAGTTGAGAGAGAGGTAAAGTCAGTGCCACCACATGTTGCACCACAACAACGTAAAATGTCCATATATCTCACATTTACAATAGCTACTGTGTTAATTGTTATATTAGTCAAAATCTGTGCATGACAGTCAAATTGCAGTTAAACCCTCCCGCCCAAACAACAAAGACCTGACACCCATGTAAGAGTATGAAAACCCTGACACACTGAATGCTAGAGTATTGAAATGTTGATCAAATGTTGTTTACCTGCATGCTCCTCTGTCGTGGAAATTGTGGCACCCACAATCACAATCTACAATGTGATGGATGTCTGGGAGTTGTCATGTGTGCCTAGATTTGCCAGGAATTCCTCAGTGGCTGAAAGTGGTTGTTCCTCTGCAGGCCCTCCACAGGTGACACCATGATCCCTGGTTACATCTGCTGCTCTTCTGTGTGCAGCACTGATCATGTCCATTGCACGGTGTCAAAACTGGTAATATGTCCTGCGCTAATGACCTGTGGCATTCATATCATGGAAAAGGTCAGCCACAATGCCACTTTCTGTTCCCTGTTATGCCTTCCCCTGAACAGTAGTAGTTCCTGATGTTGACTGAGGCCCTCCAGGATTATCTTATTCTCTGCATCTGTAAAAGGTGCTCAGTGTCTTAGATACATTTTTCCTGAAAGACAACAACATGGGAGCACATGCCAGGATTACATATGTGGAAATACACTATGCAGAGATACAATGAGTACAGAATGGCTGGCAGTATCCACTGCTTGATCACAGATGTCATACTATACAATGTAAAAGCAGATTAAGTGTGTGGATACAGCTAAGATACTAGCAATAGTCAGAGATTCCCGTGTGTGCCATGACAGATACTGCTGTATGATCATACAGCCAACACACTGGGTTTTATTGTAGTGTCTGCCTAGGGCAACCCCCATGATAACATGTCAAAACAAATGTGCCAAACAAATACCAGTGTGCTATTGCAACCACTATAACAGACAGTCCCATGAGACCAGTGTGCCACATTGACAGTAGACATTCCACCTTTGATGTATTGCAAATCTTCTGTATGTGTAACAAATCTGGAGATCAGTGACATGCCATTATCACAGTTCTAAGAAAGGCTTACTGCTATAATCCATATTTCCTGTAAGTAAATTCACACATCTGCATCCTGTTGTAAACAAAAAGGTTACATACCTGATGGAGTGAAATACTCCTCTGTTCATATGTGGTGTTATTTAAGTTTTAGCAAACACGTGTTCTGTGTGTGGTAAGTCTCATACAGAATAGTTCCCCATAGCCAGCTGTTTGCCTTTTTTTACATGCTTCTCATCATCAAGTGATTACTGCTTAACCAGTCTGTGGTTCAGACATGCTAATTGCAGCCAACACAGCTGATTTGCAGTATCATCAGTCAATGACATAAACCACTGTACAAGATATAAGGCCTTCATGAAAAGCAGAAGTCCTTTTTGATATCTTGTGCTGGACATTCCTGGGGTGAGGAGACTACATCATCGCAGAGGGTAGGTCTCTAGCAGCAACTTTCACAAAGAGTGTGAACGCTTTGGAGAACAACAAGCTGTAGGAGTAACTCTGGGAGCTGTGTCAGCCTTGTTATAAAGGCAGAGCCGAAGCAAGGGTACCCATTCCACTCTAATTAAGGCAAGTGTTTAAGGTAAGTATGTTAGGCAACAGTATCACTAATAGAGTACTAGGCAACATGTTTGCTGTGTTCTTGAGCAACATAGGGGATAAATATAAGAATATGTCCACCATTTGGGCAACTGTCAGGCCATGTGTTACAGTCTGACGCTCATTTAGAGCATTTATGCTGGCGGTCCTTGTTACAAGCAGGGACTTCAAATGTGTATGTTAGCTGTGCAGCTGTGCTAATCTGCACTGAAAGTATGAAAGGACTGTGTGGTGCCCTCTGATATCAGTGCCCCTCATTTGCATTACCTGAGTTGAAATCCTCTGTGAATACATAATAGTGCATGACGTGACACTTTATGCTCTTATAGCATTGCCAAAGAAATATGTGAAGTGTGTCCCTATCTGCAGGTCTATGACCTACATCATTGAAAAGCAGACATTTCATTAAAAATGCATTGTGTGGATGAAGAGTGCATGACTCAGTCATTAATTGCTGTCATCCCAATAATGTAATTTAACTGCTACACACCACTGGATTTGAACCCAGGATGGTGTGTGGCAAAATATATTGTTTTCAAGACATTTCACAGACTGAGCTACTGAGTCACTGCTACAGCAGGTGTATTTGCAAGATATAAATGCACACATACAGACTGTGACATATTTTTTTACATCCAACATTATGTGCACGGCTTTATATGGATGTATTTCTGCACCAGGGTCCCAGTTGAACATGTATTTTGACACTAATGCCTTAGCAGGTATATATATGTTGCTGATAAAGGGCAAATTTACCTGATATAACATACCTCATTTACATTCACTATTATGTACTTGGCTTTCCAGTAGTGTACTCTTGCACCACACTCCAAGGTGTAGTCCCAATTTTTCCATTTATCTTTAAGCAAGTTTGTGCAGTGTGGCATGATGCGCAGCTCTGGTTAAACATGGTTAATGAGTATAACTTGCAATCACTACGTTTTGCTTAAACCACCTGTTTTAATTAACAGCTTTGTGGCATGGCAGGTTAATGTTGTGTTCTCCAGATATGATGGTCTTGGGTTCAAAATATGGGACAGGTGTTTATTTTGTACATATTTGTTATGATTTAAAAGCATATATTTCAATATAGCTCCATTTAGTTGAGCTTAGCGAAGCCACTCAATGCGGGGCATCACACAATGTCCAGTTAGAAATATATAAAGAAAAGAAAAACAGGGGGATAGGAAGGCAGTGAAATGGGGTACAAGCTGGGGGAAAAACATAGTTAAAGGAAGTTAGGTATGTGCAGGAAAGTTGTAGGAAAGAACCATAGCTATCCATTTCTTGAACAGCAACAACTGTGCACTTTGACAGATTTTGCAGATGACTTTGGACTATCACCCCCTGAGAGAGGGGTGATGACAACATAATTCGTTGTTAAGCCAATTGGACAAAATTATGTGTGTCCAGTGGACATGTCTGCAAAATGGAAAGCTATGTATGGGATGATTTTTTTTTGGAGGTGGGGGGCAGGTGACCACTTTTTTCTTAAGGTGAGTGTGGAATGTTGGGGAAGGGACATAGGTACATGTGATAACATAACAGTCAGTATGTTAACAGCAAGCCAGTATGAATTAAACCATAAGGCCAACAAAACAGTTAGTTTAACAAAATATGTTAATATTGAATCATAATAAATAAAAATAATAAATTACATTTTAACAAAATATAGTTAGTTTAACAAAATATATTAATACAAAATCATAATAATGAATTACTATAATAAATTAAAGTTTAGCAAAATATAGCTTAACAAAATCTATTAATATTAAATCATAATAATAAATAATAATAAATTAAAGATAAGGGGTGGGGAGAGAGAGAGAGAGAAACATACCATTAGTGACATCGCAGATGATATCCCTGAAAACACTGGTAATATATAGTTTTACAGGTATCTAGTGTCAGTTGTGAGTACAGTGACTACAGTTCTTTTATAGCTGATATAGCACATACATATCTCTCAAGCTGTTATCATGGGACAGCATGGGCCAAGCACTAACAAATGCAGGTACACAACTACACAGAACAATTTCACATAATGTGGACTTACATAACTACCAATGTGTTCTGTAAACAGATTTGATAATACATTGCATTCCAGTTAATTATTTATCTGGTAATCATATCACAGACAGATTAGGTAGTTCTAATTACAGTAGGAAAAATCGTGACACTTGAGAGGCATATTTGTGTACATTAAGTAAACTAGACAGCCCTCATGCCTTAGTTTGCATGCATAGGAGTAGAACCCAGTAGCTGTGACTGCAGGGGGCATCTGCAAATAATGTAACAATTGAATGCAGCAACTTAGAGCAGACATGAAATGACTACAGCCCTATTGCAAATATTAAGACAAATTTATTTAGAAAACCACAACGCTGCTTAACACTTTATTTTTATTGCTGATAATTCTCTGTGAAATCTACACACACTATCTGGTCATAAAGTGGGCTACCTCACCCATATACCTTTTGTTCCTGGAGTGGGAGAAAATGAGAGCATTGTGTGACGGAAATTCACCTGGAGACAGCCTTGAACCATACTATGAGTTAATCAATACATTTTCAGGCCATTACTTTTGCATTCTACAACTATTACAGTTAAACACTTGACTGCAGCAATCTTACCATAAACATGCAATGCATGCAGCTCTAGTGGAATTATGTTATGACACTACAATCCTGCTTTACACCTTTTTGCTTGCTGTTACTGGTATTATTTATTGTTTACTGCAAGTTTGTGAGTGTTTCTGCCATTTCACACTGAGCTAATCGAAGGAAGGACACTGCGCAAACTCGGATCTATAATATATAACATTAAGTATCCTGTTTTTTGCTTATTTTTCCAAGTTATTTATAGCACTTTGACTACTGTATATTTTTCTAGCTAGTTTCACTGTGTGTGAGGTATTAATTGGAACATGCCCACTTTTATTAAGCATATGTTAGGTTGTTTGATTCTGATAACTTGTTTGCAGTTAAAATCTTTCTCTAGAGGCTACTTTAGCTGTTTAAAACTTTCATTTAAAGGCTCACTGCTGCTTTTCTGCTGTGAGAAACATTTCTGCAGTTTGTTTCTAAGTAGTGTGGATATTCAGGTTTGTGTTTGGGCCTAGTGTTTGTGGAGGCTGTTAGCCAAAGCCATCAGGCATTTCAGTGAGAGAGAATTGTTTAAGGTCATTGGCTGACTGAGGTCACCTGGACTACAGCTTAGACTAAGCACCTCATTGGTTCTTTTGAGCTTTTTTTTTAAAGTTGTCTCAGGTTTCAACTTTCTGCTATCTAAGAATTTAAGTTTGTGAGTGTTTCTGCCATTTCACACTGAGCTAATCGAAGGAAAGACATGAGCAAACTCGGATCTATAATATATAACATTAAGTATCCTGTTTTTTTGCTTATTTTTTCGAGTTATTTATATCACTTTGTCTACTGTATATTTTTCTAGCTAGTTTCACTCTGTGTGAGGTATTAACTGGAAATTGTCTACTTTTATTAAGCATCTGTTGGGTTGTTTGATTCTGATAACTTGTTTGCAGTTAAAAGCTTTCTCTAGAGGCTTTTTTAACTGTTTAAAACTTTCATTTAAAGGCTCACTGCTGCTTTTCTGCTGTGAGAAACATTTCTGTAGTTTGTTTCTCACCCTCCCTCCCTATTGGTATGCTGTTCTTATAGTTTGTGGCTTTGCAGTTGCCCGCCTCTACTGTAAATTTGATCTGGGACCCTCCTCCCAGTCTAGTGTCATTACCTCATTCTACCTAATACAGAGAGAACATTTGAGAAGGCCAATCAGCTTAGTTTCTGCTCCTCCTTTCTCTCTTTCCACTTAAAAAAAAAAAATTCTAAGCTTGTTTCCTGCCTTTCCCGTGGGTAGTCTAGTCTGGATACAGATTTGCTGTGTCCAGGACTATTTGTGGGCTTCTAAGCCCCCAAGTCTTTCTGTGTTGGAGGGAAGCCTTCTAGCATAATTTTGTTTCTTAGAACTAGCCAGTTTTTTAGTTTCAGCACTCAAGTCTGCATCGTTGAGCTCAGCACGTGTTCAAAACTTATTGTAAGCACTAAATAAGCTACATATTACTACAGCACTCAACTTTCCTCACTGTCTAGAGGAAAACAGTTTCTAGTACTTAACAAATAGGCACCTATCCAGGCATATCTAAGGGTCAGCTCCCGGCATTTTTTCCTGTTTACCTGATGAATCTGGGCATCTTGGGGCAATGCAGCAATTGCCTCATGTACACAGACAACCCTCGCCTCCTACCACCCAGCACTACAACCTGTGAGAGATGCACTTATATAACCAAACTGGAAGCAAAGCTCTGTTCACCTAAGACTGGACTAGACAGTCAAGAGGAGAAGGTAAACACTTGCACCACATCACAATCAGGACATAGTCCCCCAAAACCTACACCACCAAAACACACACATAGAAACATAAAACACACACCTACATTCACGGAGGCTATCAGTAAAAACCTGCCCAAGCAACAGGGACCTTCAAAGCAGACACACAAGCAACCTCCACCCCCCAACACAACCCAAATGACACATAGCCCACAAACTCAGTGCGCCACTCAACCACAGCTCATAAGGCATAACAACGTACCCAACACTCTAGTCATAGGCGACTCTATAGTCAGGCACACTGATGTTCTATTCACCAAGCTAAATAAGGAGAAAGTTACTGTCAGCTGCCTGTCGGGTACCAGGATTTGCCACATAACGCATGCACTCAGGTCACTCCACAAGTACAAATATGACTCTGTCATTATCCATGTTGGTGTGAATGACCTGAGACGTACCTCCCTGGAATACATGAAAAGGGATATGGAAGAGCTGTCCGATCTTGTAGCCCAGGCAAGTATGAGCCTAGTCCTGAGTAGGATCCTGCCATCACCCAGAATGATACCACAGTGCAAGGACAAAATTATTAACTTCAACAATTGGCTAAGCATCTGGTGTCATTCTAAGGGGATCCAGTATCTGTCTGCCTGGGATGACATGATCGACAAACCACGATGCTTTGCCAGAGATGGCCTGCACCTGTAGCACCTGGGATTCCGGATACTGGCTAAGGCTTTAGCCACCCCTATAGTGCATTTTTTAGGCGACATTTAAATGACAAATTCACCACTGTAACAGGTACAAGCAAGAAGAATCTGAGGGTATTTCTACTCAATGCTAGAAGTCTAAACCTCAAAATGCACTCACTCGAGGCACTCCTTAAAATGGAGAACATCGACATCTGTGCAGTGACAGAGACCTGGTTCAAGGCTACAGAGAGTACCCCTGCATTACCAGGCTATAATTCATACCACACCATTCGGCCACCTAACCTGGACCGAAACACTAAAGGCAGAGGCGTGTCCATATTCATTAAGGATATCCACACCTCCAGGCTAGTTGCTCAGCATAGTGCATCCGAGATTATTCAAGTGCAACTAACTCTGGGCAAGACAACAATCAAAATTGTGGCTTGCTACAGATCCCCCACCATGCCCCAGGATTCTCACTCCTCATTTCTTGATACACTGGAAAATATTAGGGTACAACCTAACACCCTAATAATGGGTGATTTCAACTACCCCATCATTAACTGGGAAAGCTACTCATGTACCAACTCTTGTGCTCAACGTTTTCTGGAATTCATAAATTCCAATGCCTTGGATCAACTTATCCACACCCCCACCAGGAGCAGCAATATCCTAGACCTGGTTATTACCAACATGGGCAACCAGTGCTCCACACCAGAGGTCAATTCCTCGTTGGTCAGATCCGACCACAAGCTAATCACCCTAGACATGCACATCCCTTCCCCACCCCCCATTAGGGAAACAACAGTAAAAAATTTCTCCAAAGCCAGCTTCACACTTCTTAAGACAGAAGTGGCAAAAATGCTGATGGACAATAGAGGTATGACTGCTACACAAATGCACTTAAGCACTTACACGAGTGCATGGATCATGCAATCCCTAACAGAACCAAGATGCTATCCTCCAAAAAAAGGAAGCCAATCTGGTGGTCCCCTGTCATAAACAAACTCTACAACAGAAGAAAGAAACTGTTGCAAAAAAGAGTAAAATCTCATGATTGGAGAAACTCCCTGGTCAGCCTCAGTAAGAAGCTGAGATCCCTCATAAAATCCTCCAAAGCTAATTACGAAAACAACATTGCCACTGACTCTAAAGACAACCACAAAGCATTCTATAGCTATGCCAAGAATCTCAATGGCAACACTCAGATCTGCTCTGAGTTACAGCACAATGGCACTAAATATACAGAACCAACTGATATTGACAACATCCTGGCAGATAGGTTCAGTGCTAACTTTACCCCCCTGTCATCCTCTAAAGGGCCCATTTCTATACCAAAAGAATGCAAAGTTCCTGTAATCATGGCTGCAAAGGTAAAAACACACTATCCAAAGCCAAGAACACAGCATCCATGGGACCTGGCAACATCCCAGGCTGTGTTCTACATGAACTACAGAACGAACTGACACCCCACCTAAGTACTATGTTCAATCATAGTTTCACCTCAGGCTATGTGCCCACTGAATGGCGCACAGTGATGGCTATCCCACTCCACAAATGGGGAGCCACTGCGGACCCCAGAAACTACCACCTCATTAGCCTAACGAGGCCAGTCTGCAATGCTATGGAACATTTCATCGTGGAACTTATAAGCAATGACTCCAAACTCTGGACCCCACCCAGTTCGGGTTTGTAAAAGGCAGATCATATCTCCTAAACCTGATAGACTTCTTTGAAGCTGTCACCAAAGCCATATTTGAGGGTAAGGTGGTTCACACAGCCTATCTAGATTTGCAAAGGCTTTCGACACTATCCCCCACTCTGGAATTATAGATAAACTCACTCAACTAGGTATAAATCCCTATGTCACAAGATGGGTTGCCAACTGGCTCACTGACAGAACCCACACTGTGAAAGTAGCAGACTCCAAATCCAACTTCAGACCATTGACAAGTGGAGCACCACAGGGTTCAGTCCTGGGTCCTCTCCTGTTTGGTATCTGCTTCTCTGAAGTACAGGCTAACACAGAAGGTCTTTGTCTAACGAAGTTCGCAGATGACTGCAAACTAGGAGCCATAATCAAAACTCCAAAAGATGTGGACATCCTACAAAAGGGCCTCACTGAGACAGATGCCTGGTATCAAAACCATGGCCTCAAGCTCAATGTCAAAAAGTGCATTGTCATCCCTTTTGGTAAAAACTATGTACCCATGAACTACCACATAGGCAGTAGTCTACTTAACACCAAAAGTGTGATAAGAGATATTGGGACACAGGTGGACAGTAGTCTCTCCTTTGATAATCATATCGCCACAGTAGTCAGGAGATCCTTCTACATGGCACACCTCATCACAAACATTTTCTCATCCAGGAAAAAAAAGGTCATTGTTCCCCTCTACTCAACACTCATTAGACCCATTATAGAGTACAATGCCCCTTTTGGTATGTACCTCACAAGACATCTACAACAACTGGAAAGGCCACAGAAATACCTCACAAAGAGGATTACCAGCCTCAAACAGATGCCCTATGCAGACCGTCCCCAAAAACTGCAGCTTTACTCCGTCACTTATTGCCTACTCAGAGGCAATCTCTGCCTAACACACAAAGCTATGTCAACCCAAGAGCTTTTAGACATGCTCCACTTAAAGAAATCCCAATCCCTACGAGCTACACGCTCTAGGGACCTAAACCTTGTCACCACAATAAACAGAACACGCTGGAGGGATAGATTCCTATCCCAGAGACTTCCCATATTCTGGAACAAACTACCTATCTATATCAAACAAAGCTCCTCATTAGAACTCTTCAAGAAAAATCTTGATGATTGGATGGGAGATAGGAAATTCACCCCGGGGATCACTTCTTTGGCTCTGCTCGACACTGGCACAGGAAAATAATTTTCTTGGGTGCCGAAAGCCAGGGTACCTTTTGGCTAGGCTTATATAGGCCCTAGGGCCAATAGCCTAGTACCTACCTATGAACTTATGAACCTATAAACAGTTGTTATTATTCATTTACTGCACTACAGTTCTAATTGCCCATTTATTGCACTACAGTTTTTATTGTTTATTTTTTATTGTAGTGCATTTTTTTATTCCTTATTGCTTATTGCACTACAGTCACCATAATGCATCCATACTTACCACACTCATGGTGCAGCCTGGTCAGATGCCTGACATGGGACTAATATTTCAATTAGCGGCAACTGTTGAGAGAGAAGCACACCATTATGCATACAATTTTTGCACACATTAAGCTTTTATTTTGGTAAAACAATGGAAAAATACTTACATATGTGTGGGGCATGTCCAGCCATAGCCTTTTGGACACAGTTGTCCACTGTTCTCCTCTTTCTCCACTTAAGGTCATCATAGTGGTGATGACACTGCTCACTACTGCGGGTGATATCAGTTGCACTGGTAAGTACCTGGGCCAACCTATCCCAGGTCTCAGCCCTACATTCTGAGTCCTGATATCCACCCTGCAACAGCCTAGGTTCATAATGGCATATGATTAGCCCAACAAAAACCATGGACTCCTGCACACCCCATCTCTGCGCCTAAAAGTGTGCACCCTCTACAACACCATCTGGCATATCAGCAGATAAACAGACTCCAACAAATGGTGCAGAATTCTCAACTATCGGCATTAATATAGGCTGTTTTCCTACCCTTACACATCATTTAGCAACATCAAAAAAAATATCAGTGCTTAGCATCATGAAAACTCACACAACCATGGTTTTAATGAAGCATAGCAGCATGCAAACAATATTAGCTGTTAATCACATTTAAGCAATGCTTAGCACAGCACAGCTCTCTCAAATGTAAAAATATTGATTTTCATTTAAAAGACATTTTACATTGCATTCAACAAATGATATGTGTGCTATGGACTAAAACCCAAGACCTACAAAGCTTTAGACCATCACTCTACTCATTTAGCTACTTGGATAGTATATAAAGTAGTATACCTTCACATACACTACTAAGCAACTGTGGTACCCCATGCAAATGGGCTTAAACAGGCTTAAGCATAAGCAGACATACATAATTAATTGCATCCAGTTTTTTATTTTTAGATATCTGGCATATGTCAATTGTTTATTTGTAAGCACAGCTTGGCATTGCTGGGCTCAGTGCAATGCCGCACAAACGGACATTAAAAAAAAAGATATGATAATTAATTACATCCAATTTATATTTTTAGACATCTGGCAGGTGTCAACTGTCTATGTGTTAGCACAGCTTGGCATTGTTGCACTCCACCCCTCACAGTGCAAACTGACATTAAAAAAAAAGTTTTAAAAATAAAAAACAACATAACAATTTATAAATTTTAAACACAAGCTATCAATACACAGCACATTTCAGTAGTAGCACCAAACATTACAGGGAGCCACACCATGTACATAACATCTGACCAGACTCTACACTTCTGCCTACACTGCTTCAATATCCCTGTTACTATGCACTCCATTGTCAGCACGCCATGATTAATATGCATGGCATGCTGCTGAGGGGGGAACCATGGCCATACATGGTTGCATTCCATGTAGGGTCTGCATGGAGCCTACATGGATTTTATTAAATCCTGGGGTATTTCTATATCTATATATATATATATATATATATATATATATATATATATATATATATATATATGTGTGTATATATGTGTGTATATATATATATATATATATATATATATATATATATATATATATATATAGGTCTACTTCACATGATCAAACTTTCAAAAGTTCGACATTCATATGGCCAAGACCATATGATCAAACGTTTAAAAGTTCAAACATCAAATAAAAAATGTAAAAAAAAATGATCTGAACAATTTAAGCAGGGGGAAGCCCCCCTCTACCCCCACACCCTCTGCTATTTATATATACCAACTCCGAGATTGCACTACAATACAGAAAAGGGAAATCTTCCTGTTAAGCTCTCTATGGAGATCTCCATTATAACCTTTCAAACTTTCAAAGTTTGAGCATATGGTCTCAGCCATATGAAATTCAAACTTTTGAAAGTTTGATCATATGAGAGGAACTCATATATATATATATATATATATATATATATATATATATATGTATATATCAATATTTAAGTTTGTGTGTTTGTGTGTGAGTGGTACTGTCAGCAAACACAACAAATTCCTTTTTAATATGGGTCATTTTATTAAACAAATGTAAACCAGGCAAGCTGAAAACAAATCAACAGGTAGAAAAAACATTGTAAATGAGTAGGATATATTCTGATGTAAAAATAATACTTTTTAATTAGAAGTGTCATGTGACAAAAAGGGTGTGTATATATTGCTTGTGTTGAAGTTTGTTCAGTTTCTGATGAAGTCTTGCCATATGTGCAAGACGAAAAGCTCTTCATTAAACTGAGAGAGAATTAAACTGAGAGAGAATTTGCTTTGGTGTTTCCAAGCTGTCTTTTTGATTTTTGCTATTAACAGCTACTCCTGTAGGAATAGTCTTAAAAGTTGCTACCCTAAGCAGAGCTTGCAGTTTTAATCAGACTTTTATAATGTAATATTCAGTTAAAAATTTTTGGTCAAGCTATATACCAGTTAATCAAAAAGTCTGTCTTCAACAAGTTAGCTGGAACACTCACAAGATATTAAGTTAGAACAGAGCTCATAACAGCAGAACCAAATTGATTAATTTCTCTTTCGGTTAAATTATAAAATCTTTTCTTGTTTAATGTCCCGTTGTTGCACATATTATATAAATCTTGTTCTCAAGCTTTCATAAATGTTTCTGTCTGTGAACACAAAATAGGTGTATATTTACGGGTCTACTTTAAATTACCGAAAACGTAGTTGACCAACACGCGGAAGAGGGAGACGAAATGGCCGACAGGTAAGTTTACCGACAAGGTGATGTGCCGAAATCGAGTTGACCGACACGCGGAAGAAGGAGACGAAATGACCAACAGGTAAGTTTACCGGAAAGGTGATGTGACGACAGCGGATACAGCGACTAGTATAACGTGTGAGCGCGTCTCGGTAAGTGTGCGATTGTGACGAAGTTAGGATCGGTAAGGTAAGTGTGCGTTGTTGTGGGATTTTGGGTTAGGGTGTGGGATAGGTGAGTGTGTGGTAGTGTCGGAGGTAGGAAGGTAGGGTTCAGGTAAGGTAAGTGTGTGATCGTGATGGAGTTTAGTTTAGGGTGGGTTAAGTGAGTTAGAGTTAGGGTGCAGGTAGGGTGAGTGTGCGATAGTGTCGGACCTTAGGGTTAGGGGTGGGTTAAGTGATTTAGGGTTAGGGTGCAGGTAGGGTGAGTGTGCGATAGTGTCGGACCTTAGGGTTAGGGGTGGGTTAAGTGAGTTAGGGTTAGGGTGCAGGTAGGATGAGTGTGCGATAGTGTCGGACCTTAGGGTTAGGGGTGGGTTAAGTGAGTTAGGGTTAGGGTGCAGGTAGGGTGAGTGTGCGATAGTGTCGGACCTTAGGGTTAGGGGTGGGTTAAGTGAGTTAGGGTTAGGGTGCAGGTAGGATGAGTGTGCGATAGTGTCGGACCTTAGGGTTAGGGGTGGGTTAAGTGAGTTAGGGTTAGGGTGCAGGTAGGGTGAGTGTGCGATAGTGTCGGACCTTAGGGTTAGGGGTGGGTTAAGTGAGTTAGGGTTAGGGTGCAGGTAGGGTGAGTGTGCGATTGTGTCGGACCTTAGGGTTAGGGGTGGGTTAAGTGAGTTAGGGTTAGTGTGCAGGTAGGATGAGTGTGCGATAGTGTCGGACCTTAGGGTTAGGGGTGGGTTAAGTGAGTTAGGGTTAGGGTGCAGGTAGGGTAAGTGTGCGGTAGTGTCGGACCTTAGGGTTAGGGTTTGGGTTAGGGCTAGTGGCTATGCGATGTAGTGTAATGTGTTGTTTACGTTTAGTGTGTCGGTGTAATGGTGTTCGGTGTTTTGCGTTGTCGGTTTTGTGTGTTGTCGGTTATCTGGTGTCGGTGGTTTGTGTGTCGGTGAACTGGTGTGTCGGTGTTCTAAAGTAGACCCGTATATGTACTTGGGATCTTAAATATATTTGTATTAGATTCTGCATTAGGAACATTAGCTTGATGGTACTATCCCAATAAAATAATTTTATGTCAATCACTATATCACTAAAATTACTGAAAGTAGCTGGAATGAAAGAAACTCCTTTCTGAAGGACTTTGTATTGGTCTTCTGTCAATGTGTGATTTGAAAGACTGCATTTTTTTCCATAGAATCACATTTAACCCCATTGATTGGTCATTTGACTCCAGTTAAAAGAAATGGTAAACTATAACTCATGTTTCATTCATATTTCTTTAATTGGTTCTATGCATATAGAGGATAGTTCTTAAGCAACTTCAGGCTTGTTTACACTCTTTTCACACTTTTAGGATTTATGTACCTTCATTGGCCTTGTTTTGCAGGACTATAATTTGACTAATACATTTCTTTGGATGATTATACCAGGTAAGGTACTTTTATTTTTGTATTTTGATGACTTAGTAGTTCTTCTCTTGGTCATAAGACCTGAAGCTTGCACGTAAATATACTCATTTACACATATAACATTTGAATAATGATTGAAGTTTTTTAGTAACATTAGTTAGCCTGTATTCTTATAGCTTTTAAGTTTCATGTATATATATATATATATATGGGCTTTGTCTATGAGGACTGTGACTGTAATAGTACACCTATTTAGATGTTTTCTGTGAAGTAAGGTTTTACACTGAAGGTTTTTCTTTTTAACTAGTTTTTATGGTATGGATTTAAGGATTCTTACTTTTATCTGAATGCTGTACTATGCTTAAGAAACTGACTGTACTGCTTTTTTTGGGGGGGGTGATTTGTTCCTTGAGTACTGGTGTGACAATTTTGATGGCCGCGGTGGTGCAGCAGTTAGCGTTGTCACCTCACAGCAAGAGGCTCTCTGGTTCGATCTTCAGCTGGGGTGTCCTCTGTGCAGAGTCTACATGTCCTCCCTGTGATCATGTGGGTTTCCTAAGGGTACTCCGGTTTCCTCCCACATCGCCAAAGACATGCTGCAAGTGGATTGAACACGCTAAAATTGGCCCTAGGTGTGAGTTTGTGTGTGTGTGTGCCTTCTGTGGAAGGTTGGGCGCTGGGCTGGCAACTTGACACTGTAAAAACTCCACTGCCGCGGACAAGGTGATCCGTTGTGGCAACCCCTAACTGGGAAAAGCTGAAAGAGAGAAAGAGAGAGTACTGGTGTGACAACTTCATCCCAGCTGTGTGTCTGCTTTTTACCTTTTTGCCTTTACAGAAGAGGAAATGACTGGATTGACAAGGATTGTTCAGTGTTTTGCTGAAAATGGAAAGCTGAATGTTTTGTAAGAATTTATATTTCTTGACACTGAGCATATTTTACTTTCATTTTGTCTATTCATGGAAATAAACTGCACTGACCATGTGAAATCTGCCTATAGCATCTTTTACCCACTATATTATTATCCTATTAATCTGTAATATTTCAACTGAGGGAAGGGGGGGGACAGAGAAAGAGAGAGAAAGAGATAAAGTAAGAAATTTGTGTTTTATGAACTGTTGTTATTTGCTTTGTTCAAAACAGAGACATTTGTGGAAACTATAGAACAATACAACCTTGATGCATTCCATGTTAAGTTTTCAAGGCACAAATGAGTCTACTGACAATAATCAGTAAGTCATCAAGGACGGATACACCTGTTATCATCTGTGATAGTCACTCCAAACACTTCCCAAAAACTGAAGAAAACTCAGCAAGAACAATAACATCAAGGTATATCTCACTGATTTTGAGAGATTTTGAGAGATATGCTACCTAGTAAAATGGGCTTAGTCTGAGTGGGCTAAGATTTTTTTCTTAACTAACAGGGGAGTCCCTAGCAACTTACATGGTCATAATGGGCATATTAATGGGCATAGTTTCCTTCAAACTAAAGGGGTGGCGAAAGCCACAAAACTCTGGGCTAGGCTTATAAATGCCCTTGGGCAGATAGCCTAGTATGAACCTATGAACATGAGCAGGGAAGGCACAGACTTTTTGAAGTATGCTAAACTGAAAAATTAACTTTTTACCAGCACTGCTGCATCTTTTGAAATGCAAGCTATACAGGTTCATAACTGGTCATTCAAAGTCAGCAAAATGGTACTATCTCAAATGTCTGACTTAAAACATTTTATAAACTTATGGATCGATTCTAAAGTACATAGCAAAAACAAATTTATAGATGTAGTAGCTGTTGTAGAGGAGACTTCTGAATTATATAAATAAATATTTTAACAAAGTACTTGTGCTAACTGAAAGAATGCATGCAAATGAAGCATCATGAGAACTAAGGAAGCTAAGCCTCTGGCTAAAAATGTGCCATTACTTGTAACTATGTAGAAGGGCCAACAAGTGATGCAATATATCTTAAAGGTGGGAAGAAGAGGATATATATTGTGTCAACTGTATGTGTACATGTCAAAGGTTTGACTGTTAGGAAAACTGAAGAAATGATAATGGTCTCACAATCCCCCCCCCCCCCACACACACACACACACAAAAAAAACCTGCTTTGCACACCAGTAAGCAGGGTCAGTTTCAGGATAATTGAGTTCAGGGCAGAGGCATTTATTTAGTAATGTGTATTAAATAAGTATGGGAATGTTAACCAAGCTGTTATCAGTGAAACTATGAATGTCATGCCTTTCAGAGATGTGATTTATTAGCAATATGTTGAAAATCAAACTGAATCAAACCAATAGAGGTATCACATTGCCTATATACTTAACTAAGTAACCTACATTTTCAATGCTGGTGAATGGGAAAGAACTTAAGGGATTAGTGGAGTTTGGGAGCAAGGTCATACTTGTTAAGGTACATTATGTCTGAAAGCATAAAACATATCCAGTAGAAAAGTAGAAGTGATATGAATTCATAGACATAAAAAGACTGTACTATAACACATATAGAAATTCAGACACTGTTGAATAATGTTCTACATCCTAGATCTTTAGTTTCTAATATAACATATGACATTTTTACAGGTCAAGAATTTCTTCATTTTAAAGCACTGTGGAAAATGTTGGAAGAAGGAGCAGATCTGGATGTTTTATGGTCTGAATATACCACAAGTAAAATGGAGGGGTGTAACAGGTTGAAACTCTACTAAAATGCTGATAAAGATATGAATATGTGAGAAAACTTCAGAAGAAACTAAAATATAACTTTGACAAAATGACAGAGAAACATATACATTACCAGACAAACACAGCTGTTAGGTTACTGAAAGAAATCATAACATAAACTGATTGAGACTTACTTGTGTGTTAAAAGAAAACTCATTTGATAAGTTAGTGAAATAAATCATTATAGAAACTAATATGGAAGAACCCACAATGAATGAAATCCCATCTTTTTAAAAGATTCCAACCACTATGAAATAAAGGGCATCTGTGGGGCAACAGAAAAATAAAATCATAGTGATGCAGTCAAAATGAAAACAAAAATAACATGAAGAGATCCTTAGGTTTCCCACTGTAAAGTTAAATAGAGTAATAGTCAGATACAAGACTTTCAACTGCAGATACTTGCACAAATAAAAGTTACTAAAGTAAAAAGTCAAGGAAATGCTACAATCATGAGCAGAAGAAAATACTGCAGTTATTTGCCTTGTTTGCATTTGAAAACACAGAATAAGAAAAATCTATATCTGTATTTTTAAGTGAAGAGTCTATTCACTCCAGTCTACATCAATGTACTAATGAAAACGTTACTAACTTGGAAGATTTGTGAATAAGCAACATAAAACTTAAGAAAGCACAATGGGAGGATAACACATTAAGCTGGTCCAAGAAAAACATAGCCCTAGAAGAAGGAAAGGTAGATGAGCAGAGTGTTCCAAAACATGCCTGTATTATGAGTCAAAGAAAACTGGAACAATCAAATTTTGGGAGGACACTCAAAACTGGGCAAAACATAATTAAGAATTTTAACAAAGCTTTATTGGCCTGATGTAAAGAGAAATACTTATAATATCTAAATATTTTACACATCCTGGGTACTGAAGTCTGATGATGCCTATTACAAAGGTTCCACTTGAGTGAATAGCCATTAGTACAAGTTAGTTACAGCTTCCCATTTCATACTGGTAACTACCGACTGTGCTATGAAATATCCTAAATCAGTACCGCTGAAAAAGTGCTAAATGAATACCAAGACCTAGTGTTGCTTTTCTCAATGCAAAGGATACTAAAAGAAATAGCCCATGGAACCTAATATTTTGTTTAGAGTAATATGCCACCTTTGACAGTGTTTTAAAGTAAAATAGTTAAGAACCTCAAGGTGCCACCTCCAAGCTAATGGGTTAGTGGTGCCTTTTAATAAAAGTCAGAGGTCTATAATAAGGAAGGCCATAGAACACGATGGTAAGAAGTGGAATGATTTACTTCCTTACCTCATTTTTATTGTAAGTTTAGTATATTGGGTTTCAATATGCTAACTTAGTTATTATATAGCAGACAACCCCAATGCTTGCCAGATATAGCTAAAGAGACACAGTAGAAAAAAAGAAAAAAGAAACATTTAAAAGTTTAACAGCATATTTCACAAACGTATAAACTGGGTGAAAATGTATTAATGAAATGGCAAAATAAATGCAACAGATGGTATAGTATATCAACAATACCAGACTCAAGAGAATTTAAAGAGCTGGACAAAGTGTGTGTGTTATTCCCCTCTACTCAGAACAAATTCCAAACAAGAGAGCAAGTGCCATTTGAGAAGCTAAGTAACAATGATCAAATTAAGCTACAAAATAAGATATACTGGAATCAGAAAACAAGAACAGCTATGTTTCATAAATTAATTAAAACTATGGAGGGAAACAGAAGTTTTATTAAGGTAGTGTGGGAGGGTTCCTATATGTTTAGGTTAACAAATACCTAAATGTTGATCTGGTAATAGCGAAAGCAAAAAAAAACCTCAAACATCCAATTTAATGCAGGAGAAGAATTCCCTTGGCTATTATGCAGATTTTGCCTCTTTCTCCACTGTAGAGCGATCTCAGAGTTGATATATTTAGTTAGGGGGGATGTGGGGGGCAAAGACCCCCAGTTCATTTTGGTTTATTTATTTATTTTATTTTGTGGTCAAGGGAATTAATTCCCTACATTAAATCGGCTGTTCGCTGTTTTAATTTTTCGATATTACCAGTTCAGCATTTAGGTATTCGCTAACCTAAACATTCAATCGGGTAATATAGATGCGTGTGGGAGCTAAGAAAGATGCCAAAAGCATGGTACAAGAGGACATTATCCCTTTACTAAAGGCCCAGAGGCAAGAAGTGAAAGAGTTCTAACTAAGAAATACATTTTTTTCACAATTATCTCATAGAAAAAAGCTTAATTCAACATCAGCCTGAAATGCTCTCAGGGAGAAGATAAACCAAAAAGCATGTAGGTTACAAGAGTCCCAAAGAAAGAAAGCGATGAAGTGAAGAAGATGTATAAATTCAGAGATATTTAGGAGATTGAGAACAAATGGGACAATCAATCATTCTTGGACCATAAACCAGACAGATCCATATGATTTTGTAATATCTTTTGGAAACTGATTAAGATATACATATTGACACTTATCTAATGCTCTGTACCAATGAGGCCAAAGAAAAGATAGTATTCTAAACCCCTTGAAGGATGCTTTCATTATACTGTGTCAGCCAATGGACTTCATGGAGCTCCTAACACTCTTCAAAGGCCTTTGGACAGTTTTCTGAAACAGGCCAGGTACTCAGCTGTGTGCTTTGATGACATCACAGTTTATTCAGAATGCTGAGAGTCATACTCAAAGTACAAACTGAGTAAGAATCTTTAAGTCAGGAAGGATTTAGTAGTAATGCTACCAAGAATAAGCTTTACATGACATAATCCAGACATCTAACTGGCAGAAGGGTAATTAGGCCACTAAATATATATATGATAAAACTGTGAAGAACTGGCTGATGCATAAAGCTAAGTGTAGAAGACTGATGCTAACTGGTAACAGACTCCAGATCTTAGCACCATGAAGGAAAGAAGGATTTAGTGCAATATTAATGGGAATGTTCTGTGACTAACAAAGCCAAGTAAGATGGGTAGACAGAGTGCAGGTTGTAATGATTATTCTCGGCTTTAGTTTTCAAGACACTGGCATAGTCCTTGGTTTAGGAACTTAAAATGCAGAAAACACATCAATAACATTGTACTTTGAGTGATGGGAAAACAGTAACGCTCCTTGTGCTGTTAATTTACTACAAAGTTTCATTTCTAACTCACGTTTTACTTTCCAGCAGTTTATAGGTGAGCCTGTTATAAATACAGGAAGGGCAAACTCCATTGCTGCAATGCATGCAAGTTTTTCTACATGTAAGTAACATTATCATTCTATGACATTTACCAAGTATGTTCTTACTACCTGATGAAACATTTAGGTTAGCGAATACCTAAACGTCGATCTGGTAATAGCGAAAGCAAAAAACCCCAAATGGCCGATTTAACTAGGGGAAAGAACTCCCTTGTCCATTATGTGGATTTTGCCCTTTCCCCATTGTAGAGCGATCTCGGAGTTGGTATATTTAGTTAGGTGGGGTGTAGGGGCCCCAGCCTCCCACATCTGGGGTTTTGAGGGTGAAGCCCCCCACTTCATTTTGGTTTAATTTTTTTTTTTTTTTTTTTTGCGGATGAGGAAATTCAATCCCTACATTAAATCGTCTGTTCACTGTTTTAATTTTTCAATACTACCAGTTCAACATTTAGGTATTCGCTAATCTAAATGTTCAATCAGGTAATATAGATGCTACCAAGCAACTTCTAAATGAGGATGAAAACTTTGTAAGAATGGATAGGCAGTGTCAAGGACTGTGTGGTTAGGAGTACTTATGGACCAGTTTGCTTGTGCCATATTTTAACTCTTGGGATGCCAATTAGCATATCTTAGGTATTTTAATGTAGGATCTGGTCCAATTGACTGAAGAAATGGGCAATGCCTGCCAAATTGTAGGAAAAGGGCTATGTAATGATGTACTGATGAATGATCTGACATTATACATATCCTGAGCCACACACTTCTTTATGTTCTGGGTTGTCTTTTCATGGAAATTTTATTTTCAAGCCATTGCATTAGCTTTTACCAGTTTGATCTTCATGTTTACAAAGCATAGATTAAAACAATCATAAATGTATGAACATACATTTAAATAGATAAAAACACATTTTCAAATTAACAGCACTGGAGACAGAATATGAATGTCTGGAAAAAATGTATTTATTTCTGCATACATACAGGTGTTCATTTCCTTCAGTAATTTATTATTGCATATAATAACTATATAATGGAAGAAATGGCCTGTAGTAGCCATAATACCTCAGAGTTTTCTACCTTTTGCCGCTAACAGTTGCCATTATGTCTTCAGTACAATAATGTCATCTTTACAATTACACTCTATAGTTATGTTATTAGCACAGCAGAGAAGTTCTTATTGCAGTGTGATACTTCATTTTAGGAACTATCACCAGCATATTCTCCATGAGAATTTTCTCTCTTCTACCCCATCTGTTATTGATACAGTCTTGCAACATATTTTCTGGCATCAAAACTGAAAGACGTCTTTATTGGGTTATTTCCAAGAGGCATTCTGAGGTTCACTTAGCTAAGTAGGCTGTTCTGTAATACTATTCATAAGCATGTATCTTCACAAAATGTTCAGAATTTTATAGTAAACAGTCAGTCACATTCCTCAAGGCATGTGTGCATTCACATGTACACACAGACACATTCTGAGGCTACTGACTGCAACATCAGTCCTTAAATTCTCTGCCCAAACTGAATACTTTTTGACTACTGCCTGTTTTTTTTAAGTAGGTAACTTAAAAATAAAATTGCACATTACTATCATGTATTTGAAAGATATACAACAAGATGAATATTAGTCTGAAGCAATGTGTCATCAAGAAATAACTTTGGTTAATATTATAATAAGAGTAAAACAGTAAGGAGCTTTTTTGCTTACTTACAACATATTAATATACAGAAGTTAATTTCTCATAAAACTTTAAGGAAATGAACAAATAAGCATGTGTAAAGGTTTACCTAGAAAAAAAAGAAATATGTGCTGTAACAAAATCCAAATGAGACCTAGAAAAAAATTAAAAATGCTGTGACAAATACCAAATGAGATTAATTGATTTGGATATCAATAAAATAGAAGAATGTGACAAAAACTGTGTAAAGGAAAGTGAACTTCACATGAAGATTCTAGATTGGCGGCTGGCAACAAGGTTAGTTTAAATGATCTGTGTTCTGTTGTAGTAATGTATGATGAATAACAAATCTAGTTCTTCTAAAAGAATGTAAAATAAAAAAATTAGTATCATCCATATACAAGTGATGGCCTGAAAGATTTTCTCATTAACATTAGCCACATGAAGGGTGATGTGATACTTGACCAAGTGTGTCAAGATAGTGAAGAAAAATGATCCACAACCACAAACTATAAAGCAAACAACAAAGACTTTTGCAAACACACGTGGGTCACAAAGCCGCCAAATTATTCGAACCACAATAACTTTTAATTCAACATGTTGAATTAAACCTGATAAATTCCTCTGAGTATGCTGAATCATACACCACTAAGTTGTACTAGCATATCAACAACTGTATAGAAACAGCTCTACCCTGTAAGAACAAGTGTAGAGATAACCCCCACAACAAACCTCCCTGGTAGAACCACAACACAAACAAGAGTTACAATGAAGGAAAGAGAATTATAGTCATAAATCAGAAGAGTAGCTCACAGAAGGCAAGATCCATCTTCATTAAAATGAATATGCAATTCAGGAAATTAGTTCAAACTACCAAAGCCAGTTATGAAGCAAAAATAGCCACCTAAGCAAGGGAAACCGCAAGGCCTTCTTTAGCTGTGTTGGGAACCTCAAGACTGTTATGTCGCAATGTACAGAGCTGATAGTGAACAGCACCACCTAGGCCAAACTTAAAGAGACAGCAAACCTAATACCTGATAAATTCTGCTCCAGCTTCACCCCCTTTTTCACCCCCTGTTATTTCACATGAAATTCCAGTAGCTGATAAACCCCCTTTGCATTCACCCAGGATCGAGTCCTAAATGCATTATCAATGGGAATTGACAGTATCAAGGATGTATTTTAAATAGCATGATGGATGACTTATCTATGCCCCAACAATGCTGTTTAACTTCAGCCTTCTCTCAGGCTTCGTAACAATTGAATGGAGGACATCAACAATCATATGCCTGCACAAGGGAAAACCATCCACTGACCTGGGTAATTAACAACTCATAAGTATAACCAGCTTCATTTGTATGGCATTGGAGAGACTTAGAATGGAACTGATCAATGAACATGGGAAACCACCAGACATTGCATTCATCAAAATTTTGTTTTTCAAGGGCAGACTTGCTTACTCAAGCTGGTAGACATCTTAGAAAGGATCACACCAAAGCAACAAACAAAGAGAAGACAGTACACACCACCTACCTAGAGTAAGCAAAGCTTTTAACGCAGTCCCTCACTCAGGCATAGTGGAAAAGTTTAACAAACTAGGAATAAACTTCATCCCACAACTGTCTCAAAGACAGGACTCAGGTGGTCAAGAAACTATGACACAAAAAGTCCAGTCACCAGTGGAGACCCATAAGGCACAGTGCTGGGATCTCTCCTATTTGACATATACTTCTCTGAATTTAAATCAAACACCAAGGGTTTTTGGCTGACAAAATTTGTGAATTACTGTAAGTTAAGAGCAATCACTGAATTCTGAAATGACTAAGCTATCCTGCAGGAAAGCTTGTCTCAAACAAATAACTTATTCCAGAACCATGGACTAACACAAAATGTCAAAAAGTATATTACTGTATCCTTCAGAAAAATCCTTCACACCAGGAAATTAATGCATGCAGAATATACCCTTAAGTGTCAACCTTGTAGTTTAGGATTTGGGAACATATGTGGACAGTGACCTTACATTTAACCATCATATGTCCATACTGGTAAGAAATTCTTTCTATATACCATGGCTAATAAGCAAAGAAATAGCCTCCAGGTCCAGGGATGTCATTGCTCCCCAGTACTCTATTCTCATCAAGCCAGTCATTGATTATAACGCTCCTTTTGGCATGTAGCTGGCTTGACATGTACAACAATCTGAACACTGATAGACATTCCTCACAAACAGAATAAGGGCTTAAAACATGCATTCTACACAAATTACCTCAATGCACATTTACTGCATTTAGTTTCCTACAGACTACTGAGAGGGAAGCTGTGCCTGGCTTACAAGGCATCCCCTGACACAATACTGATGGAGCTAATGTACATCCATGGGCCAAATGCTATCATGGATACTTATGTCAGGGACCTAAACCTCTTCTGCAACTTAAACAGAACACTTTGGAGAGACAGGTACATCTCTCAGGGAATACCACTACTCACAAACAGACTCCTTATTCATATCAAGTTCATCCCTATCCCCGTCCAAGCATGAACTGGATCTATGGATTAGAATGAGGAAATGTTCTCCAGTACTGCCTCCTGTACTACTCATGGACAAAGGAGGCACCTAAATGCTCTTTCCTACAATACGATTCCCTTAAATACTGAGTGGTATTACACTAGATGAAATCACTATCTCAACTGGAACAAAATCAGTATTCTAGGAGCAGTGTATAAATATAGACCTAACACTGGAGTAGGGTGATTTTTATTAATGGGTAATAGAATAGGCTTAAAATGGCCTGCAAGGCCACTTAGCCTAGTATGGAGTTATAAACTATTCAAATGATTCACAAGAAAAGAATAATATTACAAACTGTAAATTCATTACAACTAATCCAGCAACAATATTGAGCATAATTTTACAGACTAGAGAGATAACGTGCACCAGTATTCTTGAAAGCAGATCTATTAAACTTGTTTGTTGTTAATGGTGTCCTCAGCCAGTATTCTTAGAAATGTAATATGCCTTACATGATATCATAGGGAAATGATGAATGGAAACAGAAGAGGCATGTGTAAGTGAAATAAATACACCTCACTGTACATAGTGGTACACAGAACACTGCGTTTCTTGGTTAACTGCAGCCACTGGAGACCTGTACTTGGTAATGGTATGTTATATTGTCATCTAGATTTTGCAGGCAAACTGCTTTAGTGTGACATTGATTACATTAGGTGGCACAGCACTGAATCCACAACACAAATAAATAAATGTATTCATGTCTAAAAACTAGCTTAATGTTTGATGTCCAGAATGCTTTAGCTCTTATACAGAATATTGGCTGATACCTTACAAGATATTATTTTGAGTATGCAGCTAGAGATAAAACATGGGCAAAGAAGATGAAATACAACATATTAAATGATCCAAATCTTTATTTTTCATTACAAAGATAAAATAAAACATATTAAAACATACCACCGACTTCCTTTTTTCTAATGAAATGAATAGTAACTTCATCCTCTCCTTCTTCAGCTACTAATGACATAATCTTAAACAAATGTGTTTGAAATTAAATATGTTGTGCAATTGATGTAAGTACATGATATAGTTACAGTTGAACAACTGCGTGGATAGTAAAAGTGTGTGGAATGTAATGAATTACCATGGTTGCATGTGTAGGTCTTTTCACAAATCATATATTTTAATACAAGTGAAATGTTAAGTGGAATACACAAGTAAGCACAGCTCTGCATGTGGATGCCACAGATATACCCAATTGGAGGGAATAGACAATCTGCTAGCTGTTTGTCTCACATCACCCCCCTGTTGCCACTGTCCATCAGCCAAAGTATACATGCAAACTTTACTCAATTTCTCCGCTAAGGAGGGCAACTCATCTGTGCACTGTGTATGGCTAATGACACCGAATCAATGGGCCCTGACAAAAGCACAGATTGCCTGTAGCATGACTCAGAACATGGAACTACTAGACATGGTTGGATCCATACTTCAACACAGCCTCCAAACAGAATATGTTCCCATAGAAGGGTGTACTTTAACATGCATCCATCTATCTGTGTGTGTGTGTGGGGGGGGGGGTCACCTGATGCATGCATGCATAGGCACATGTATAGACCAACATGTCATCATGGACCTTTCCTAAATGTACACTGGTAATATCCCAGTTGTGTGTGAAAGATAAGTGTGATTTGTTCATGCTACATCCATGTCTGTTGCATCCCTTAGATGCCCTCAAGAAAGTCAACAAGGATGTACATGATGACAACAATCATCCTGCAGAACTTGACCAGGCCAAGACATTTGACACAAATCCACACTGAGGTGCTGCAACACTGTCACAAGTGGCCATAAGCACTTATATCACCAAGTGGGTAGAACACTGGATCACACACATGACATCTAAATGCAGTCCATTCTGTATAATCAACTGTTTGAAGTGTGTGACGTGACCTATACCTAGAGGCCAGTGATCAGGTCCGTACCTCAGGGCTGTGTGCTAGACTCTTTCATGTCTATTTTTTAAGTCACAGACATCAAGAATAACATACACATCCTGTGTCCAAACAGCTGTCTGTAAGACTGCAGATTGTGTACAGTCATTGAATCCAGCTGTGATATTAGTAGAATACAGACAGTATGAACACATGCAAAAGACTGCTGCCACAAACATGAAGACACATGAGATGAAAGAAAATCATGGGGAGATTTGTTACATTATAAAAGCAAATGCAGAACCCAATGATAATGTAGACAGCACACCTCTATGAGCAGACCAAGTGGTATATGACCTAAGTACTGGGGTAGATGGTACATGGAACGTCCACCAGCATGTGCTCACAGCAGGGAATACTCCCTTGTATGTAACACAACTCCTGAGTATGTGCAGGACATCCACATTAAAGGCCATTACACTTCCATAGTTCACAGCCTTCATCACACCAATAACTGAGTACAATGCACCCTTTTTCATGTACCTCCCTATATATCTTCCAGGGAAGAATAACTCAGGTGTACCATATTTGCCACAGTGAGCTCCCACACATCTTACTGGTTCTACATAGGTAATCTTTTTGTTGTATAAACATTACTGTCTGATAGTGCGGAACACCCATCAAGGTGCATGTGTGATAACTGCTCCGGTGATGTACACAGTACATAAATAGCTGACTGACAAAATTGATGGAAATGGTTACATTCATAACAGTTTGTATTGTGTAGTATATATATGTCTATACATATTTATATATATATATATATATATATATATATATATATATATGTGTGTGTGTGTGTGTGTGTGTGTGTGTGTGTGTGTGTGTGTGTGTGTGCATATATATAAATATATATATATATATATATATATATATATATATATCTATATCTATATCTATATATATATATATATATATATATATATATATATATATATATATATATATATATATATATATATATATATATATATATATATGTGTGTGTGTGTGTGTGTGTATATATATATATATATATGGATCCCCTACACTACACCGACACGCCACAAAGCCGACACCCAAAACACCGACACCAAAAGACCGACAACACACAATACCGACAACTCACAAAACTGAACACCATAACACTGACACACAAAACACTGACACACAAAACGTAAACTACATATTACACACAACTATATATGCACTAACCTTAACCCAAACCCTAACCCTAAGGTCCGACACTACCGCACACTTACCCTACCCGCACCCTAACCCTAACATCCGTCACTATCACACACTTACCTTACTCGCACCCTAACCCTAAGTCTGACATTACCATGCACTCACCTTTCCTGCACCCTAACCCTAAATCCCTCACTATCGCACACTTACCTGTCTGCACCCTAACCCTAAGGCCCTCACTATCGCACACTTACCGAGTCACGCTCACACATTGCCCATGTCAGTGTTTTGGCTGTCGGGATTTCATCTTGTCGATCATCTGTGTCGTCAGTCTTCTGGTGTCGGTCTTTTGGGCATCGGCTTTGTGGAGTGTCGGTCTAGTGTAGGGGACCCATATATATATATGACAAGCACACCTGTCAACTAGCCTGGATCCCGCACAACCCACAAGCAAGGCCTTAACCTGGTCTGTGATATTTATAGAACATGTTGGTGAGATAGATTTGTGTCCCAAATACTCCCGCGTCTGTGGAATAGTCTACCTCTCCATGTCAAGCAGAGTACCTCTCTAGTCATCTTTAAGAGGAACCTGGATGACTGGATGGGAAACATAAAATATACTCCTGGGATTCCACCTGTGTCTCTACTGGACAGGGGAAACAGGTGCTGACTTTGTGGGAACATGGGCGAAATTCTTGGCTAGGCTTATAAGAGCCTCTGGGCCAATAGCCTAGTATCATCTTATGAACCTATGATTGATCATAATCTTACATACTGGTATAGCAGTGTCCCTTCTAACACCACAAGCAGATGTTACAGTATTAGGCCAATGTGCTTGAATCCTCTGATAAATTGATGACAACTCATAATACTTGTACAAGTGTGTTCATACAGAACCATCTATGATCACTCACAATCACATATGTTATGTCAGTGACATGGGATTACTGGTGGCATTATTCTGATATTACCTATGATTCTGCATGCTTCTGTTTACTGTTAGCAATGAGCCTGTAACTGTGTGTCCTCCTTGGCTGAATCCTCTGTTGACATTCCAGTCATATTCAGGCAACTCAATTTGGACAGCTTCACAATTAGCACCTAAGCCCTATTGTATATAACATGCCTGATAGATGTCCTCTCCATTTTCATGTCAGGATGCTTATATTACAAAGAAATCTTCTCCATTGTTATTTTATGTTGTGTGAGAGTCACATATATACATTCACTTTGCAGTCCATTCTGTATCATGTCGATTTGTGATTAGTGCTCCTGCTATAACTGCCTAAACTGACCTGCCCTCAACTGCTGTAAATTAAGATGTTTCACCTCTTCTCTTTCCCTGTGTTCAATCCTGCAATTCATCTGTGTTTCCCTATTCAATACACACTCTTGCTCTGACTGTTTATTTTTAATTGGAGTTTATGTATTGTTGCAAATCATTTACATAACTTTTGTTCAGTATGCCTGACATAGGTTTCCACAATACTCTGCACTGTATACACTTTCATATAATGTGTTGGAATTATATACATTGCTTTCTACATAATACTGGCAATTTTTCTGTCATATCGCACAAACATATTGTCCTAATTTGCCCATAGATAAATAGGTTTACATGTCTGCTGCTGTCTGTGTTGCTTTACATGATTTCCTGGTCAGCAACACTGTTGCTAGCCACAGAACTGCTCTCATTTACATTTGAATGCGGTGCACAGCATGAATATATAATTGGCACAGCTGCTCACCATGCACACACATATAGTCTGTGTAGGCTTTTTGCTAAGCCTACACAGAGTTTATTGAATCCACAGGATAATGTAACATTCTGTGTAGTGGCTGTAAAGGTGGACATCAGGAGGATGATTATTTTCTGTCATAATGAGATGAGATGACTTAGTGGTTATGGTCTTCACCTCCCATACACAAGGTTCGATCCTGACCTCTGACCAATGCCTGTTTGGAGTTTGCATGTTTTCCCTGTTTCTCTCATGTCTGAACAATATGCTGAATGTTTCCAGCTCAAACTCACCAATGAATTGAGCTGTGGGCAGCAGCACAGACTCTACATGGTGCCCTATAGGGGGAAGAGTTGTACAGAACAACTGTTTTGGGCATCTACTGTGGTGCGCAGTATCCTCAACAGTGGAAGCTTGTGATATCGGACTGCAAGTTTGCAGCCTCCCCAGCTGTAAACCAGAATGGTACAGTCCTACAAATCCTCCAGACAAAGTGAATCTGGAATGCTACCTTACCAGTCCGGATTCAGGAAGAAGGAAGCATAGTGCTGATTCCCCAGAAGTCTATGCGGTGCTAACCACATAGATTGGAAGGGGATCAGACTGCAGAGTTAGCAGTTTTGGACCATTCCCAGGAAAGAGCTGAGAAACCAGAAGTCTGCATTCTGGCACGAATGCAGGCTACTGAAGCTGTGGGTTAAGCTTAGAAAGCTATGTGGATTGATTTTTGCAGGTAAGAGAAAGCTGTGCATTGATTCTATCTAGCGCAACTGCAGGATTGATTCTATCATTACTGGATTACTAGAGTGATTCTTGCAGGAACAAGGAATCTGTGCATGATTCTATCTGAAGGTGTGTGTGTGTAGGTACGAGAAAGCTGATCATTGATTCTATATGAAGGTGTATGTATGTGTGTGTGTGTGTGTGTGTGTGTGTGTGTGTGTGTGTGTGTGTGTGTGTGTAATGCCCCAGTCAATTTATACTGGTGGCTACAGAGAACTTAGGATACCTGCTAGTGGTAGTGTTTGAACCTTGTACCTTGACTGCAGGTAAGAAGAGCCTGAATTCCCTACCCACCACAATTTGTGAAACGTTTGGAGATTTTTGCCTCATATTTTGTTCTGTTCTGTTCCTCGTAAAATCTGTGGTTTCTGAGTTTTTAGTTCTTTAAATAGTTGATGGTGCAGTGGTAGCATTGTTGCTTCACAGCTAGAAGTTCTATGGTTTGATTCTTGGCTGGAAAGCCGTCTCTGTGGAGTCTGCATGTCCTCCCTGTGTTTGTGTGGGTTTGCTCTGGTGTCCACCCATGTTACAAAGACATGTGTCTGCAGTATTTCTCCCTGGACCTCTGCTGAAAATTGGCTTTTGTTCCAAGTCAGACTTTTCTGGTTAATAAACGTTAAATAAATAAAATTGAAAGGCATTTGAATTTAAGACTTTGTATTCTTCAGAAAGTATATAGTAACACAAAACCTTTTATTCTAGCAATTTTCTAAGTTTATAAGATGAATATTTGAAATTTGTCCCTATTTTTGGGACTGTATTCCCCCACTATTGGCTTTGTCCAGGTTTTTTGTGCTAAGGTTGAGAGCTATGGTGAAAACAGAATTCATTTAATATGTTTGAGGGCTGTATTCCCCCATTACTGGCTTTGTCCAGGTGTTTTGTGCTAACAGCTTGACAGCTATGTTGAGAACTGAATTTACTAAATGGTAGCAATTTAAGTTTCAGTCTTCCTCTTTTTCACAAAACAGCTGATTTGGCATAGTGATAGGTTGCTCTGACTGTTTTTGCACAGGATCCTGGGTTCAAGTCTTGGCAGTGAAATGCATGGCGGTAACACATTTTTTTCTAGCAACTTTCAAAGATTATACAAGCAATGTTTAAAATGTGTCACTGGTTTTTGGGCTTTTGTCTCTCCCCAATACATTTTGGCTTTTTCCAGATTTCTTGTGCTGCAAAGTTGAAAGATACAGCTGAGTGTCGAGTAGATTTTACAAGGAGCTGAGAGCTGCAGGGGAAGAGAAGTTTAATGCTGCTTATGCTGAGACTGCTTGCATTGTTAATAGCACAACAGGTAGTGTACTTGCTTTTGATGCAGAAGGCTCTGTGCTCTACTCCCACAGTATAAAGATGCATTGCTGATATTGTACTGTGTTGTAAACAGCGTGGATGCTGCTGTCTTGAGAATGTCCTCTTTGGTGAAGATAGCTAGTAACTATGAACCCGTCCGTTATTTGCCATCCATTCCCTATTTCAATATTATTAGCTTATCATTTTTTTATGTAATATAGGCAATTTATTCCTCAAGGGCAACGCACACTTTATTTGTAGATGAAACAATGAAATATAAAGTTGTTTGCTAGCAGCAACCTCTTCATTAGTTACAGATCTTTTTACTGTGGAATTATTTAGATGACTTTTACTTCTGCAGAGATTGTGCATATTTACTGTTACTGGTTGACTGTGGACATCTGAGTAGACATTTAGGATGGAAATGTTCTCAAATGGCCAGTTTTGTCATTATTGTTGCATGCATTTTGTTTCATTGTTTACTGGAAACATGTTCAAAACAATACATTTAAAACACTGTGTAACAACTGTACTGTATCATACAAGGAATATAATTTAATGCAATCAGGAAGGTAAATCATAGAACACATGTATGTTTTGTGTGCAAGGGGGGGCTATCATTTGAAAATAGCCCAAAGCTAATCTTTATTTGCCATTAGCCAAATATATTTTCTTTGAATGTGGGTTTCAATGCTGTTTCAATGAATGTGAGTTTCAAGGGCAGAGAAGTTTTAATGCTAAGTCTGTTTTCATTGTGAGACTGCATTGCTTTGTTTAGGAAATGTCTTAGTGTTTGTGCTGTAAAATGCAAAATAAAACTTTCAAATGAAGTCCAAATCATAGTAGAAGTAAAGCAGTATGCACATTAGTGTTTATGGTAAATGGGGTGAAATAGCCAAATAATGGTTCATTGGCATGGCTGCAGGGGGGAGGTTCCATTCGACCAGGATTTTGCGAGGGGGAAGGGCAGCAAACTCAAAGACAGCCCTGGCTGAACTATACCTCTCAACTGTCCAGATTTTCACAGAATGAATAGATTTTTGCTTCTTATTTTTGGTTTGTTCCTCATAAAATTTGTGTTTTTCTGGCAAATCATTTAGGAATTAAGTCACTAAATAATGACAGACACTGAGTTTCAGACTTCATAACCTTCAGAAAAATGCATGCTAAAGCAAGACATGTTATTCTATCAACTGTCTCAGTTTATACAAGAGCAATTTTTAGTACTGTTTATATGTTCCCCCAATATATTTGGCCTTGTCCAGATTTCCTGCATTAACAGGCTGAGAGGTACATGCAAATAAATTGCTTTATAGAATTAGGCCTATCCAAACTTCTCAACTGTCCCCGACTTTGGCTCAAAATGTTGCTCTTCCCCTAATAATCCCTCCTCAAAATGGCAAATTTGGAAGAAAATGTGGGGGGTTTACAATTAATAAATAACTGTAATAATCAGAGTTATAGATTACTTTTATTTCAGAAATGCATGTAGATTCTTTTATTTTTTCAGCTGCTCAAGTTATCAGTACTAATATTTAGAAAGTGTCCCTTCTTTGACACATTCCTAGCTGTACTGTGTGACTATTTTATGTCTTTGCATCACATTTTTGGTCCATTTCTCATAAAATTGTGTTTTTTTGGAAAATTAGTGGCTAATCATTAAAGAAGTTATAAAATAATGACAGACATTTGAGTTTCAGATTTCATACCCTTCAGAAAATTCATACTAATGCAAGACCTACTATTCTATTATCTTTCTAAGTTTATTTATTTATTTATTTAGTTCACATTTGTTAACTGTGTTGGTCCAGCTGGGTAAGAATTTACCCTTTTTCAGTGGAGACCCGAGGGGAAAAGCCCCAAACAGATATACAAATACATACAAATAGAGACAAATTAACAATATCAAAGAGCAAAACAATCTTATGGATACAATGGATAAGAAGAACATAATGTACTCAATGGAATACTACATAGCTATATATACAAAAAGTGTAGTGATAGGTTGTAACAGGAGAAACAATAATAAATCCAGCAGGTAAGCAGGAAGGAAGTTAAGGTTGTAGGTAATATAATGAAAAGAAACAAGGTATAATTAGATTAGTGGCTAGAAGAAGAAATGTGTAAGCGCAGGGGCTTTAGAATTGAGGGAAAGTAGAGTGAGAGTAAAAAGTAGAGAGGGGTGACTGCACAAGAGATCGTAGGTCAGAAGAGGGAATGGTGCAAAAGAAGATAGCAGTAGAGGAGGGATGTAATGAACTAGAGGGAGGGTACAGAAAGAAGAGCAGTTGGATAAAGTAAGTTATAGAAAGAGGAAAAAGGTATTATAGATCAGACTTATTGGTGAAGTGGGTATGTGGAGAGGGAGGGGTTAAGCAGGATGATAACAGGTACATAAAGGGTTGTTATGGAGGTACATTATCAGGTCATGTTTGAAGTTAGGAAGGGAGGTATGACTTCTAATATGGAGTGGAAGATTGTTCCAGGTAAGGGAGATGGAGTGTTTATAGAGTATTTTACCTATGTTCTTGTTGGGTTTACAGACTTGTAGTAAGAGTTTATCAGAGCTGCGCAGGGATCAAGGAGGGGTATACCAGGAGATCAGGTTGGACAGAGATGGACAGTCAGAGTTTGAATTAAGAATTCTGAAAGCTTGGCTCAGCTGACATTTGGTCAGAAGGTATGGGAATTCAAGCCAATGTAATTTTATGAGAGCAGAGCAGTGATGGGATTTATAGGGGCTGCTGGTGACAAATCTAGCAATTTTGCTATAGGTTTGGTCTAGTTTTGCCAGCAGGTTATTTTGTAGGTTAGAAAATAGAGGAGAGCCATAGAGGAGGGCGGGGAGGAGATAGGATTAGGCTAGCAGTAGTTTTGAGTTGGGGGTCAGGAATTTGCTGTTTCTGTATAGTATGCCTGGTTTTTGGTGTGTTTTCTTTATAGAATGAAATATGTGGAGGTCTAGTTTGAGCTGGTCATCTATGATGACACCTAGGAGTTTAGTGTGCACGTCTGGTGTTATGATGGTGCCATTTACAGAGGATATGAGAAAGGTGGATTTGTGGTGGGCTAGAGTTTTAGGTAAGAATAGTAAGAGCTTAGTTTTAGAGGGGTTCAGGATAAGTTGATTATTGGAGAGCCACTTCTCAATAGAGTGAAATGAAGACTGGGTGATATGGTGGAGGTTATTGATAGAGTCAGAAATGGAGATCAGAGTTGAATCATCTGCATACTGTATGATAGTGGAGAGGTTGCTGGAAGTGTCTAAGAGCAATATTTAAAAATTGTCCTTATTTTTGGGCCTTTGTCCAGATTTCTTGCTCTGAGGTTGAGAGATGACAAATGTGTCAGGGCCATCCCAGTCAGCCAGTCACATTTCAAATTGCGACATACTTGTTGCACCCCACTCCCCTATGCGGTGACTCTGGGTGTGTCCAAGCAAGGTAAGGAGCAGTTATGCAGTGTAAATGTGCAGAGTATCCCCCCATCCAAGGTAGACACAAGTATTATAGTGACTTTTCATCTGTCCTTGATGTTGCAGAATGCTCTAGTTTCTGTCATATTTTTATACTTTTGATTTATGCTTATTATTATTCAGAAAGTGACTGTTGCACTGTGTTTAAGTATCAATGCTTTAATGACCATCAGGTAAGCTTGTCTGAGATTGTAAGATGCAAGTAAGCTTTAATAAGCATACTGTTAAAGAACTGCCAACATTGAAAGCCTTTCTGTTGTTGCCATGCATAGAATACTTACATAACTAGATAATGTATAAGCCTAGGGTATTGAAATGCATATGACAGTATTTGTAATAAAGGACAGAATTACATTATTTTAAGAAGCTCATACATTTGTTGCAGATTTGCAGTCATCTCTGCAGGCTTTACCTGTAAACTAAACAGAATGCTAATTTATCATGTGTGGTCCATAACCTGTGTAGTAATCCTTTAAGCAATGTATCTTGAGCTTGTTTCTTGTTTGCATTTCATTTTTTACTTTGATCATGTTTTCCCCATGAAACAAGTAGATAGTTGTTGTCAGGCAGCAGGTCTTTTTTGGATAATAAACATTTTTACAAGTGGGGGTATCACAGAGATTGCTACTTTCAGCATGTTACTTGGTACATTAATAAAGCTGAATATAAATTATAATTAGAACTGCAGTGCAAGGAGAAGTGGTTTGAGATGAGTGTTGCTTGTTTTTCTTATACTTGATTTTGACTGGCGTTCCAGCAATGTATTTAAAAAGTAATTTATTTTTCCATGCCTCATAACCTTTTTGTTTCCATCTAGATATTAAGTAAGCTGTCATGCAGCCAATGCATTGAAATATTTTTTTTTCTTCTACACTTCATTTTGTCTTGATTGGAATCTCATAATGATGGTTTGGCACCCAAGGCAGCATATTTAATTAAAGTTACAGTTTTTGTGGTTTTGAGCATAGCTCCTATCCTTTCTAGTTGGCTGCACCCCTTCCCATTGACTCCACCCATTCAGCTCTCTCCTGCAGCCCCCCTTTGATTTGAAGCCACCAGCCACCACTGATCCTCAAGATAGGAAAACATGGATCACAGACTGCATGCTGTGGCAGGGCTAGCCACTTGACTGTGTAAAATATGCCTCTAGGTGATTAATTCATGTTGACTAATGTCACCATAAATCGGCATGGGTAGTTACTGATGATAAGTCAATTGATGACCCGGCCTACTCTGACCCATGCCAGGGACACGTGCTAATGGTGAGATGGGTATATGTGCCCCTATTGGCCAGTGTGTGCCTGCCAGAAAACCCAGCAGCCCTGGGTCAATAATCTACTGTCTGGCCAGTATCAAGTTGCCCAGCCTGAGTTACCTGGGATAGCTCTGTTGAGTGAAAGTTGGACGTAAAGCCAACCAATCTGCCAAACATGAACTGAAAATTGTTACGCTTAATGTAGGTTCACTGACAAGATGCAGCTTGGAAGTGGATGACATGACAATACAGAGGAAGCTGGACATCCTATGTATCCAGGAGATGAGATGGAAGGGCAGTACAGCAAAGCCTTAGGATCCAGAGTCTACTACTCAGGTGGAGGGCAGGCTAGAAATGGTGTAGGAACTGTGGTGAGAGAGAGGCTTCAGAAGGTAGTAAGGGATATCATCAGAATTAAAGGAAGACTGATGACAGTCAGACTCCAGTGTAATGATAGGACGGTATTCATAATCTCAGCCTATGCCCCACAGCAGGGTTTTGATAGTGAGGAAAAGAGTGCATTCAGATAGCAGTTGCAGGTCCTGCTAGATAAAGCAGGACAACATGAATTGGTGTTGATAATGCGTGACCTGAATGCACATGTTGGGACAGACAGAAGAGGGTATGAGGACTGTCACATGGGTGGGGCAACAGGAATAAAGAAGGAAAGTCATTATAGACTTCTGTCTGGCAAATGGACTGATAGTAGCCAACACATGGTTCAGAAAGAGAGACAGTCAGAAGATCACATACAAGAGTAGTCAACATGCAAAGCATGTAGACTTCCTCCTAGTAAGGAAAAGGCACTGGGGTAGAATCAGGGATAGCAAAGTCATCCCCAGCAAAACAGTCAGCCCATAGCATAACCCACTAGTTGCCTCAATCAGCTGCAAGCAGTGGGCAGAGAAGACTCTAAGGTAGAGACCAGGCTGAAAACCTGGAAGTTGACTGGAGAGAAAGTAAAACAGTTCAAGGAATTACTCAGGGCTCTAGCACCCCAAGAAGAGGAGGAGATAGGTGGAGTTGAAGAAGAATGGCAGCACCTAAAAACAGCATGTGTTAGGACTACAGAAAAGATATGTGGCCGAGCCAGGTATGGAAATAAGGTACATAAGGAAAGCTAGTGGTGGAACGCAGAAGTCCAGGAAGTCATCAAAAGAAAAATGGAGTGCAGGAAGAAGTGGGAAACAGAAAAGACTGACCAGGTTATGAAGGACTACTGGTTGGCTAACAAAGAAGCTAAGAAAGATGTTTCATTAGCAAAGGATAGGGCATCAGAGGCACTGTACCCACTTCTGGAAAGTGACTCAGTAAGGGGCAGAAAGAAATTTGATCAGGTTGCAAGGCAAAGACAGAAAGATAAAGAAGATAGTCAGATACTCTTCATAAGGGATGCCAGCAACAACCTGCTCACCACCCCAGAGGACATCAGAGGCATATGGAAGGAGTATTTCCAGCTACTACTGAATGAAGAAAACCCCACAGAAGCTGTACTGCACTAGAAACAGCCTACAATGAGAGACAAAGAGGAGCCCACCCTAGAAGAAGTAAGAACAACACTAAGGAAGATGAAGTCAGGGAAAGCAGCAGGCTAAGATGAGGTCACAGCAGATACAATAAAGGTGCTGGGTGACATAGGGGACAATGGTTCCTAAGGGTACTAAAAGCAATGTTTAGAGAAAGGCATATCCCAGATGACTGGAGAATAAGCATACTCATGCCAGTGTACAAGAACAAAGGGGACATCCACAACTGTGGGCAGTACAGAGGCATCAAAATCCTATCACATTGCATGAAAGTTCTGGAGAGGGTAGCTGATAAATGGATATGCAGAGCAGTAGAATGTAAGATGGGAGAAGAGCAGTTTGGATTCAGATAAGGATGTAGCACAATTGACCCGTTGTTTGCATTGAGACAGATACTTGAGAAGAAGCTAGAGATGAGGAGAGACTCCAACTGGCCATTCCTAGACTTGGAGAAAGCATATGACAACGTCCCAAGAAAGCTGATCTGGGCAGTACTGCAGTGGTCTGAAGTCCCAGAAACATTGGTTGAATTAGTGAAGGCTATGTACAAGGACCTAATGACTCAAGTGTGAACAGTGTTCAGCCTCACAGAGGGGTTTGCAGCGGGTGTGGGTGTACATCAGGGTTCAGCTCTGAGCCCACTGCTGTTCATACTGGTGATGGACTACATTAGCAGGGTTTGAGTCCCACAAGGGATAATTGGCTAGGCTTAAAATGGCTTGCAAGGGCAGTTAGCTTAGTACTAAATTATGAACCTATGAACCTATGAGCAAACAGGTTGTAGGGGACAGATCAACAAAGCTGCTGTATGCAGACGATGTGGCAGCACATGCAGACTCTGAGATAGAACTTCAGCAAAGAATTGGAGAATGGGAATGCAAATTTGAAGGCACATGGGATGAAACTAAGCACAGATAAGATGGTGGTAATGGCAGCAAATTGGAGAAATCAGAAGAAGCTGTGAATAGAGATAGAAGGGAAGGTAGTGGAACAGGAAAAAAGCTTCAAGCATCTGGGAGGAGTAGTTGAAAAGAAGGGTAGTCTGAATGAAGAGGTCAAAGGTAGAATCAGAGGGGCTGCAGCCAACTGGCATAGAGTATCAGGTGTAGTCTATGACAGAAGAATGCCAAAGAAGCTGAAAAGTAAGGTGTACAATACAGTGATGTGACCACTACTACTGTATGGTATAGAAACCTGGGGAGTAAAGGCAGAACAGTTGAAGAAGCTAGAGGTGATGGAAATGAAGTGCCTGAGAAAGGTGATAGGATGTACACTGTGGGACAGATGAAGAAATGAGGACATAAGAGCAGAAGCCAAAGTAGCTCCAATTGCAGAAAAGATCAAAGAGAACAGATTACGGTGGTTTGGGCACATGTGTAGAAAAGCAGAAGACAATCTAATGAGGAAGATTTGGGACAGACAGGAAGAAGATAAGAGGAAGTGAGGACATTCAGCAAAGAGGTGGATGGATTGTGTGAAAGAAGATCTGCAACAGTCAGTCACACATGAGTGTTGAAGAAGGCAGGAGTGTGGCACTGAATCGAGAGAGTTGGCGACATTTAACATGATACCCTGACCCCATGTAGAAAAAGGGGAAAAGGGGGCTGGTGATATGATGATAATATAAAATAAGTAGAACATTTAAACAAATCTGAGAATCAGTTTGATGGTATTTAGATATTTCTTGTGAACAGTTTTGTTTATGATATTCTGTTGTACTGAACCCATATTGGAAGTAACTTTCAAAGAAAGCAACAGAAATTTTGAGAAGAAATTTCTGCTTAGCATTTGCAAGTAAAGGCTTGAAGATTGTCTCCAAATGTTACAGAGAAAACCAGCTGAAGTGTCCAAAGAAGGTTTAGTCTGAAATGCCTAATGCAGTATTCTCCCCAACAGTGTATATACCCTGATCTATTCCATGCCATCTCAGGAACCCAAAGAGCAATGAGCAGAAAGGATGGGCATTGGCTGCTGCAAAATTTGAAGCCATCTAATAGTTCCATAGCAACGTCTAATCACATTGCATAAGAAATGAAGAAAGAGAATTAATGGCAAATTAATGGTAAAGTATTTATCATTCAACAAAATAAGTAAACATTTCTGAAAGTATTTCCAGGTTTTCAATTAGCCCAGGAAGTAGGAAAAGAAAATACATTAACGGCAAGTATACCTTTTCACAATGCTTGACTTTAGCTGCACACTCTAAAAAGAAATCATAATCGTACATAAATACTATGTACTGAAGAGTGAGAACATGACGTCTTTGCTTATACATTCTGTCCTCAGTAAAGGATCACTCAAAGCATTACACTTTTCAAACTGAACATATAAATAAAGGAGGTATATTGGATACAAATATATTAGTTATAGAGATACAGTCAGCCATCTTACAACAAGCAGAGTTTACCATAATGACTACTGTATCAGTGAAAATAACATTTGTGATTTGCATGGAAAGTATTCTTTGCTTCTTATTTGCACGGAAAAAAAACTGCACAGACATGTAGAAGATGAATGGCACAGCGCATTAAACATGTAGCACACACATTGCTGGAATATTTTATGTAACCATACTGAACTCCTACTTGTAGAAAACCTGAGATATGTCACAAACAAAAGAAATTTTTACAATGCATTTTTAAATTAAAGAAGACTTAAATATTTTTAATTACATTCATATTAATCTTTGTTTAATGGAGAGCAAGTGTGATAGAGGAAAATATGCCAAACTGAATGCAGGGTTTCAAAGAACAAGTTGACGTAAAGATGCCTATTTGAATAAAAGGTGCAAAGAACTGAAAAAAAAACACACTAGCATGAGAAATGCAAGACAACTGAGAGAGAATATTTGTGATATTAAGAAAAGCTTCAAGGTTAAACTGGAGATGACAAATAAAGATGGGAAACATCTAACAGAAGTAGTACATATTAAGAAGTGATATCAGGAATTTACTGAAGAACTGTATTACAAAGATCCTAATATCACTGAAGCATAAACTGATATGTTCTCTAATCTACCTCTAGACATCCTGGAGAATGAAGTAAATTGGTTCCTAGAATAGCTGCAGGAAATGATGGAATTCCAGCTGAATTATTTAAAATCCTGCAAAATGATGCTGCTACGGCACTGGTTATAACTTGCCAACAAATCTGCAAAGCACAACAGTGGTAGATAGTTTGGAAAAAGTCAAGTTATAATGAAATCTCAAAAAAATGGAAATGTTAAAATGATTGAACAGTTGAACTTGTTTAACATGCTGTCATGGTAATGATAATGACCCTGCAAGCTGGGCTGCAGAAGTATATGGACTGAAAATGTCTGGATGTACAGCCTGGTTGTAGAAGAGTCAGAAGCACCAAAGCTCGAATTGCTAGCAGGTGCTGGGTAATGAAGAAAATAAGTGACTTCCAAAAAAAGTACTTACTTGTGCTTTACTGACAACTATAAATAAGTTTTGTGGACCATGACAGGCTGAAGCAAATTCTTAGAGAAATGGGGATACCAGACCATCTTATTTACTTCTGAAGGATCTCTATGCAGATCAAGAAACAATAGTTCAAACTGAATATGAGATAACTGACCAATTCAGGACTGCAAAAAGAATACCACAAGGCTGTATAATGGAATATGCTGGTGATATAATGTGAGATGCAAGGTTATATGAAACCAATACTGGAATCAAAATTACTGCAGAAATGTTAATAACCTCAGAAACATTGTGGATATAACTTTAATTGCAAAGCATAAGGAAAAACTAAAGAAACTTTGATGAAGGTAACAGCATAAAGCACAAAAGCTAGCTTGTATTTAAACATCTAAAATGTTAAAATTATCTCACCAAGCCCTAGCAAATCATTACAAATAGATGGGGAAGAAGAAGAGGCTGTGACAGATTTAATTTTCCTAGGTTCATGTATCTCTTTAGATGGAGACTGCAGCCATGAAATTAAAAGATGCTTATTTATTTATTTATTGGATGTAATGCTATGGTAAATTGGGAAAAGATTTTAAAGTGCAAAAATATTGCATTGTTAACAAAGGTTTGTTTGGTCAAAGCTGTGGTTTCAGATCTAGACTAAAACTAAAACTGTACACTAGAAAATCGATACTTTTGAACTATGGTTTTAGAGCAAATGAGGTTTCCATTGACTACAACAAAATCAGATCAGTCAGTACTTAAGGATATGAGAACTATAGTAAACTAAACCTTTCAATTACATCGACCACCTAATGGGAATATAACGTTCATTAGAGAAGATACTGATATTAGAAGAGATCAAAGGTAAGACAGGAAGGGGACAGCAGAGGGTAAGATGGATGGACAGCATACCTGAAGTCATGAATATGAATTTGCAAGAACTTAAAGAAGGAGTTCTTGGGAGATAGGCCTCCCATCCTAAAGTCCTTGAGATCAGGATGAATCAAATTTAACTAAATGACCATATAATAACTCCATTGTACTTTACAAAATATGTTTAAACTTCTCTGTTTGTTTTTATGGGATACGGTTATATTTTATATGATATTGTGTTATTGAATATCTGCAATCAGTTAAGTTTTCATTAACTAGTGTTTCATTATTCATTCCTGCACATCATATCTTTGTTAGGACAATGTGCACAAAAGCTTGTAACATGATAAACAAGGAAGCAAACTGTAGTTTGATTTTGCTGTAATAAGATGTTTCAGTCTGGTGAATTACTGTATTTTTATGTTTTGGTTCGGAGTAATTTCCTATCTATCTTTTGCCATATAAATATTTTATGGTGGAATTCATGGTAATTCCTTTATGCTGATTTCTATTTTTAAAATTAAAGTGGTAGACACATTTCACCACAATTCTACTAACAACAATAAACTTTTGTCCAAAAAAAGACATAAGGATTTTACTATTTTCACCATAAAGTGGAACAGGAGAATGCAGATTGGTCCTGTGCTATAAAACTTTCTTTTCCTCTTATTCTTAGCCAGATGATGTATATAGCCCTGGGCAGATATTCAAGCCATAACACAGGAAGGAAGCCTAGTAGAATGACCTCAGTGTAGCAGAAGTTTTCTTCTAAATATTCTTGAACATCGAATCATTACTTGTCCAGAGAGGGAAGCCACAAAGCTTCCATATGTTTTGTTTGTCCAGCACCTATGTCCCTGCTGCACTGGATTCTACCATAGTCTGCATGTCATTGGATTAAACCACATACATGGCACCACGCTGACTAAGCAGCATGCACAGTACATGATAATAAGGAGTTAGAGCAGCATACATATAAATGATTCTAGCACACTATCTATGGGCGCATCACTAGTGCAAGTCAGTAAAGCAACATCAGTGTGTGGTAGGAGGATGTTCCCTGGACCATGAGCCTGCACTGATATGGGTAATGGGCACCCCTGAATAGATTATTTTCATTTTCACAGGAAGAGGGTAGGAACTTCAGATAATATTGCTTTGCATACTAAGGGTGGGGAGTCAGGGAGGCTTTGAATTGTCAGTCTTATGTTAAACAGCAGAGCAGGCAGTATGGCCCTAGACAATAAGTGCTATCATATAATAATGAAGAGGAGGTGTAGACATGTACATTCTGATCTGTCTCATAGGTGCTGTAGTATTTGTACTGCACAATACAATGAGGGCTACTTACGTTTGTTTAAGCATGGGTGTTTGGATTATTAAAGGCTACCGCTAAAGCCACTAAAGATGAAGTCAGTTTATTAAACAAGCAAGACCCTACATTTGATGAGGTAACTTGATGCTCTTGATCACATACAACAGCCTGCCCTGTGTCATATGTGATATTTTTGTGAACCCCTCCCCCATAGTCTTTTAGAGTATACTGTTTCTTTTCAGGGTAAGGGCTACAGTGAACTTTTCCATGCTGTTCACTGCCTATTCCTCTCTCTTCATCTGGTCTGTAACTCTTGCCTTGTTTACAGAATCACTGAGGATTGACTAAAGATGAAAAACAGAAGAAATATGACTCAGATGCAACCATATTTTTTAGAACTCTACAGCTATAATGTAAAGTAAAAGACATAACCTTTTTATTTCACTAGATGACTTCAGTAAGATTTGCCAAGCTAAACAAGTTTCATCCAATCATATACAAATAAAAAGCAAGCTGACAATCAAGATTTCTAAATGAAAAATGGAAAACTCATGGTTCATTTAGCATGCCATTGCTTTAATGATGAAATTCAAAGGTAAAACAGAGTACTTATGAAGGAGACACTAGCTGATTTCTAATCATCATCATATGTTAGTAATTTTAAATGATTTGACAATAAATTGACCATATGAAAAACTGGCAGGCTTTTAGATATGAAAAAAAAGACAATTTAAATATTTAAACTTCATAAAGAACCACTATATATTTTACCACATTTAATGCTTCAGAATAAACAGTACTGGGATGTAGCAAATCAGAACCATTTAAAGAAAATTACAATTAAGTCTCCTTGCATGCTTTTATCAAATAATAGCAAGTCAATTGTGTGAAGAGCAGGAAATGGTTTGCAGTAATCTAAAAATTGCTTTAAAGAAATTGTGTCATTGGTGCACATTCCCTTACATGTCTGATTGTACAGAATAACTACTAAAATTACTTTCTTGGTTCTGTCAGTAATAAGCCTTTAGTGGCATTCAACAATATATGTTTTCATGTCAAGGATAAGGATATTATATGACTGAATAATGTACTATTTAATTCAGATATAAAACATTTCTTAAGCTTTGCTACTAATAGTACTAGCATACTAAATGTTATATTTAAAGAAGTTCATTGGAATAATATCCTAGACAGTATGCACAGATTTTTGAAATGTTCGTACTGTATGATCAGAAACTACTTTGCATCCTATGATAAGTATATCAAAATTGTGTTGGCACTAGCCATAACAGACTGAAAAATGTCCTGAATATATAACGGTGAACATAGTTATTAGTGAGGCAGCTTTGAAGGACAACATTCATAATATGGTAATTAGTGACATAAATGCTTTAATCGCATGAATGTGAAAATCTCTTATGAGTATGTAATATCTTGGCATTTAAATGACTGCAATGGGTTTGCATTTTTTATGACAAAAGCACTGTGAAACTATATATGCTCACTATATAATCTGTGAGATGTTACTGCTGAAGCAAAATCTATGCTGTCACTTTTCTAATGGCAACCACAACTGCTATACTAAATACTGAAAAGGAGTCATTCATTAAAAAAACACTTAAAGCTTTGAGAGAAACTGAAAATGTATCTGCCATGAATCAATTTTAAGTATTTCTGGAGAACCCGTACCTAAGGCAAGTTAAACACCTAATGCATTGAGAGGAGTTATAGGCTGCAATGGGAGATATTGTTCCTTTGATCATAACAAGTGATACTACTTTTTGTTATTGAAAAGTATAACACTGAGTTTGTCTGTCAATTTTACTCTTGAGATAAATTCTATGAAATGAATGGAGCATGGCAATCATGCTCTGAAATCACAAAAAAGATAAACTTGTCCAGCACCTCAGGGGAGCTTTGTCACTACTTTTTTGAGAATAGGGACAAAATTCCATGCTCACTCTTCCTGCACAAATTATTGACACTGATCTGTACAATTTATTGCTTAGTGTTTACCCAAGGACACCAAATATATTTGGATTATACAAAATCCACAAGAGCTTAAATAACCCAGATGGAGACCTACTGTTGATGGGGATGGGGTCAAAAATAGAATCACGTGTTAAGTTTATTGACTTCAAATTAGTAGCAATAGGGGGCAGTGTGTGCCTCCATATACACTACTTTTTTTCTTTTGGTACTGGGAAACTAATTTTGGATTTTTTAGCTCCTGTTGCAGCCACTGCAAGGCCTACTTCAGGTGCTTAAATTACAACTTCATTTTTGGCAGTGTGCTGAATAGATTTTACACCAGCTTGTGTAGTTTTGGGAAGATATTACTTCTTGATGACACATTACTTGCTACTTTGCATATGTTAGTATCTCATACTAGGATTTGTGGCTATATAAGAACATTTCTCTAAGCTGTTATTCCCCAAATATCTACCACAGTGAGACTTTTTCAAATTCTTATTCACACTACTGGAGCTGTCACAATTCAAACAGCAAAACAATCTGTAGAAGGTATAGATGGTACAGCTCAACAGATTAATATCTGGCAACAGCCTTAGAAGTGAGTTAGATGTTTGTTTTTTCCTCTCCTTTTTTATAATTCCTGGCATATCTCTATGCCACCAACTCATACTTAGTTAAAGTTAATGACCATAATAGATATATTTATGTGGGATAACAAAGAGGAAGAGGGTCATGCAAGTAAGCAATTAGGACCGATTCCAATCTGGTCACTGATTTGGGTATCTCCAGGTTAAGTAATTAGACCCAAAGCCTTTTACCTCTCCCATTTGTTTTCTATAAATCATGAGGATCTAACTTCAGGTGACCACATAGGGAGAAATTATATACTCTAGCTCCTCTTGAGGACTAAGCTGGTACCCCAAATCTATATCTAAACATCTTAGACTGAGGCACTCTCATTACCAGAACCATTTAGCACTTAAAGTCTTGTCTCTAGCCACTAGTTGGTCAACGATATGAAAGTCAGCTACTCTTTATGGGGTAATCCATACTGGATGTTTGTTGGTACTCCGTTTGTGAACTGAAAATGGGATACATTAGGTATAAAGGTCTCTATGATATCACTTCCAGAGTTCATGATCAATAGGTCCTTCAAGATATTGGGGATCTTAGTACCTGGTGCAATCTCCCAATGTCATCTTTTTTGCAATACCTCCAACTTCATTATGTGGTTCTTAGATCCATGTTTAAGGAACACTTGCATTTGAACTCCCTCCCTTTCCAAATAACATTAAATGAAACATTCACCAGAAGAAAGCTACCTATTAAAATGTGATTATCCATTTTATATCAGCTTTTTGCTGCACACTACAGTGGAGAACTTTTGTTGTTATTAGAAGCTTGGATGTTGAGCATGGGGTGCAACAGCCTCCAGCCTTTATCAACCTTTTATTTATAGGAAATTTGATTTCTTAAGCAAAACTCATATGTTTTTGATAAGATAATGCTTCTAGGACACCGGGGACATTAGCTACCAACATGGAATGTCACTCTAGTTCTTCCTGATGGAACCCTATGTCCAGCTTGTTTTTCTTCAGTGTATAAGCTTTATCATAAACTTTGGGCTGCCATTCTTTACTTGGGACCAAGTAACTGTCTAGAGCAAATCATGTCTAGGAATGAAGGTCCTCTGCTCCCTCCAAATTCTTTGGGCTAGGATTTCTCATAACCAGAGCCCAGACATACTTTGCAACGAGAGCTGGATTTTATAATCATCATCAGCATTTAGGGCATAAAAACTTTCAGAATGGAAGCATCCTACAAATGTATCAGTTTTGTGGGATCCAACCTTGGATCATAGCAAGAGGGTTCTGCTTTGCCACAAATAATATAAAATCCTCCAAATTACCTAAACATCAGCTTCCTCTGTAGGGGAAGCCAGTATTATTACACTACAGAATGATTTTATCCAGGCCCCTTGAAACTGCCCTAACATCAACCCCATTAAGGCTCTCCTTTATATCCAAATAAGGCAGTCTTTAAAGCTGATCGGCTTTCTTTTTCTGCCTTACCTCTGAACTACTACTATTTGACCACTCCCCCCCTTTCTTATCTGGCCAGTCATACTAACTGCAAATCCCATCAGGGATGTTTTTCTTTAGTGATTCTCCTTTATCATTCGGTTGTCTTTTTGGAATAAATGGTTGGATCTCTGCACATAGTTTCCCAGTGAAGGGTCTTTTCTATATAATCATTATGATGAAGTTCACACAAACTTTACATTCATTAATTGCTATATGCTTTGTTGCTAATATCAGCTGTTTACCTTCGTGTTCATTGTGTTTTTCTGATTGTCTAAGGTGTTTCATATGTTTCTGTGTAATGTTCAATGGTTTGATATATTAACTTGCATTATCACTCTGTTTATTCAATAAAGTTGTTTTGTCAAAAAATAAATAAATAACTCCAGCAATGAGTTGATCACCTTAAGTGGTATGTTTACTGACAGGGGATGACCCTGATTGTCTGCTGGCTGACACTATAAGATGTGTGCAGGAAGAGAGAGCATGGATATTCATCTCTATTCTCAAAAGTAAAATGTAAGTTCCAGGTGTGAAATCCTCACACTCTACCAATTTTGAGAGGTTTATGATTTTAATTTACAGTAACAATGTGCATGACATCAAAAAATAATTCATACTAACTGATGAACAATTTGTCATTTTGACAATACTAGTGAGACATTAGGTACTGCCCTGGATTTATTTACAAGAGAGGAGCTAACACCAAAAATATATTGAAATTTAAGGCTGAAAAGCTTCAAAACTGGCATAGAGCTGGGTGGGACCAGGAAATGTGGTCACTTCAAGTTTTGTGGTTTTATTAATGTCAGTGGTTGTAGTGAAATACTGAAGCATCACAGGTTAACATTTGGACACACCATGGCAAATAGTGAGACTAGAGCAGATGTTTATTTAGCAAATTGCTCACACTATGACATATTCTATGTTGGCAGACTGACTGCAGCATAAGGGAAAATGTGAGTATGTTTACAATAAGAGAAAGGGTCCACTAACAACCCATTAAGTAAACAAGCTGGCTGCTGCAATAGTTTTTCCATGTTCACTTTCATGGCAAAGGAAAAAGTTAACTTGACTTTGGGCAGGGTGAGTTGGGAAACTTTTCTGGTATGTCATGAAACTTATTGACAGCTCCAACTTCATGCAAATCACCTCCCAGGTCTGAAACAATCAACTAGTATTACTAACATTCTTAAAATGAAGGCAGGGACAATATAAATGATTGTTAGACAATGCAATATTAATTTCTGTTTTGAAATATTTTTTACAGAGAAGTCTTTGTATATTATTGTTTGTTGCAGATAAAATATGAGTGGTTTTACCACATAAGATGTTATCACATGCCTGTCAACAAATGACTGATGCATATTTAAAACAATCTTTCTGAGCTTTGTCATTTCAGAAGTCTTGTTTTTTATGATGAAAGTGCTAAAACAAAGTTCCAATAAACTGAGTTCTTTGATGAGGATACAGCATATTTTTTGTTCTGTGGATTTCTATTTTATTTTACTTGCATTGCTGAGCTACCTCTGTTTTTCCCTCTTGGTTACTGACATTTTGTTTTTACTAAATCAACAAATAAAACAGATTAGATTTGAATGACAACAAATTCCACCAGGTGTCAGTAGCCACCTTACTTAGTAATTGTCGACATTTATGGACAACATCAAAAAAAGGGGGGGATACAAAGGCCCAAAATCACTGACAATTTTTAAATGATATACTAACTGACTTAAAAAGTTAATAGAAAATACAGTTGTGTTAGTAAACATATTACAACAGTAGATGTTATAGTAGATCAATGCTGCAATAGCCTAGGATTTATGGGTTGAAATCTGCCTAGAAAATGATCATCAGAAAGTTTTTAGAGCTTAAGGGCACATTTCACCAACTGTAAAAGCTTCAGGGCTTGAGGTGAGATGCATAAAGTCATTGGTTAAGGCATCATAAGCTTCAGCACATTTTGCTTCAAGAAGGGAGGTTACAGCCCTGAAAGGGAACAACTAGGAAAAGAAAAATCCAGCATCTAACATATGTAACTATATTCAAAAAGAGTGTATACAGCCACACCCTGGCAATGTAGCAAAAGCAGAAGAAGAGATATGGTGGGAGGGGAAGACTACAGCAGCAGTGACTATTAGAACATCTACTATTCTGGTGTGTTTACCTACACGACTATACTATGTTTAACATTACACAGGAGATTTTTTGGGAGATAGTATGGTGCCCTAGATCAGCAAGCATAAGGAGGGTAACCACCAGCGGAAGATGCTGCCAGCAGTCACAAGCATGCAAAATGCTCCATGGCTCTGGCTAAGGTACAAATATGAACTAAAAGAAAGAAAAACAAATACAAATATTAAAAATTATGCCTGACAAAATTCACAGCAATTACTTAACCAGTCGTAAGGGACTTGGGCACCCAGGTTAATAGCAAACTGACTTTTGACCACCATATTGCCTTCGCTGTATGAAAAGCTTTTCACATGGCCCACCTCATTAGTAAGGGTATCTCATCCAGGGACAAGGAGTCATAACAGCCCTATATTCTTCACTTATAAGACCCATTATTGAGTGCAATGCCCCTTTCAGCATGTACCTCACAAAGCACATGCAGTAGCTGTTGAGACCACAGAGATTCCTCACCAGGAGAATTCAGGGCCTCAAACATCTACCATACATAGATAGGCTAAATGCCCTGTCCCTCTACTCAGACTCCTACAGACTTCTCAGAGGTGACCTCTGTCTGGCATACAAAGCAATCTCATACCCAGCCTTAATGGGACTGCTGCATATCCGCAAGTCAAGCTGCACTTGAGTAACAGCACTGGTGACTTCAGCCTGGTCTCTGACATCAATAAGACTTGTTGATTTATGTCCCAGAGACCTCCCTTTTGTGGAATAGATTCCCTAACCATGTCAAGCAGAGTGCCTCATTAACCCATTTTAAGCACAACCTGGATGACTGGAAGGACAACAGAAAATACATACATGGGATTCCACCTGTGTCCCTGCTGGACAGTGGCATAAGGTGCTGACTTGTTGGAACATGGGCTAAATTCTTGGTTAGGCTTGTATGGGCCTCAGGGCCAATGGCCTAGTAACTGCCTATGATCCTATGAACCATGTAGTGCTTGCAATCTGTTAGTATCAGACATAAGCAACCCTCCATGGATTCTTATCACATTAGCATTATTACTGAGATAAGTCTGGAACCTGTATTAAAAACAATACAACTTTATGACTGATGTTTGCAATACACAGCTATGGATTTCACCCACTAATGTGTATCAGGTCTTTTAGTTGGCCACTGTATATAAACCAGTGAGCAGGTCAAGGGTAGCATCATTTACACATATATAACAGTAAGCAAGACTTAAAAACATGTACTTTGATTGCATGAGCAACAACAATAACACAAATACAGTGACATTCACAACTGATTATGAACTATGATTAAAAGCATTTTTTCTGCAGTACATTTACATTAAAGGAAGCTTCTGAGTAAGCAAGCATCAGCTATCCACCTTGTGCATCAGACATATATGTAACCCAGAGTCACAAAGAAATATTTAAAAGGAAGGAACAGTCATCCTCATTTGCACAGGGTGAGGGTTTGGGGGGGGGGGGGCAGGAGGGCAAGCCTGACACCAAAGAAGTGAGTGTGTGGAAGTAAAACAAAAATGTATACCTTAAGTGTCTGATTTACAGGACTAGTAACAAGATATGTTTAGCAGTCAACAGTACTGCTTAGATAAATAGAGTGTGTGTGTGTAAGGTGGTATGAGCAAGTATTTGTTGAATGTGTGTGTGTCTGAATGAACATAATCAAGCACTCTGCTAGCATTTGTATGTCTGCATGAACATAATCAAACACTGTGCTAGAACTATGTCCTGACATCCCCAAACAGGTGTGAGCCATTCATGGCAGACGAACCATTTCAGTCTTGTCAACACTACCCATGAGAACTAACTCTGATAGGAGTCATACTACTAGTTCCATAGTACTCGCATTATCTCTTCTGAGGCCCATGTGGAACATGTCTTTGTGATGCCTTACACATACACCATGTGGCACCTACTGACACATAAACATCAAAAGCACAGTGGACATCAGTCCTCCTCCGAGCATCTCCAATAACCTTCGTGTGGGGAATCCCACACTCATGACAGCTATGAGGAGAATCAAAGAGTTGTGCAACTGGAGTAACCACACTACCCTGATCAACTATGTCACCCTCAGTCTATCCCATGTCTGAGGTCTCTATGCCATGGGTATGTGTTGGCATACTGACTGTGTCCAAAACTGGGGTGAGAGATTTATTTATTTATTTTACTTTTGTTTAGAGGGAAAGTCTGACTGGGCTAATGGCCCATTTTCAGCAAAGGCCCAGGGAGATGCTGGAGGCACAACCATAATGTCAAGTTGACCCTCATCACCATCAGAGGCTACCGATACTGTGACATCAGGTGGCAGGATTTCCATAGTGCAGCTGGCAGGATCACCTGTGATAACAAGTAAATAACAAAAGCCAAAGAGACTAAAAAATAGGTAAAATCTATTTTATGTGGAATGTAAATTGTGACAAAGGGAAATACTGCCAGCCCAGCTAGCTGGAATTTTGTAAATAATTATATGTCATTTTGTGAATATTAATTTGATTTATATAGAAATGTAAGAGAAGGAGATACTGCCAGCTCAGCTATCTGGAATTTGTAAATAATTATATGTAATTTGTGAATATTAATATGATTTATATAGAAGTGTGACAGAAGGAGATACTGCCAGCACAGCTATCTGGAATTCTGTAAATAATCATATGTCATTTGTGAGTATCAAGCTGATTCATATGCTAGTCTTACAAATGTATTAGAACTGTGTGTTATGTGTATATTAAACTGCTGGTACAGAAGTATGTGTTGAAAAGGGTTTGTACAGTACTGAGCCTAGATGATGACCACAGTGCACCCTGCTGGACTAGAACAGAAATGTATATAAACCATTGTACAGGTGTGGATGTATATATTTTTAACAATAGAAACTAGAACATACAGGGTTAACTTGCAGAACTTCAGGAAAAAGTTGAAATTAAATTGTTTTATGATTGTGCTATAAACATTAGTTTCAGTGCAGCAAGGAGACAAGATGTCTAGAACTAGATTGCCTTCTGCATTGTTTTGTAAGTATTTTATTATTTTATGTCTTCCAGCAGTTGCAAAGATCTCAGAGATGTGCATTTTTCAGAGGGAGATGCTAAAATGCTGGCAGTTTCTAGCAATGGTGGTTTTCACCTGAGATAGTCAGATGACAAAAGTGATGTCATCCTGCAAGTATACCAACAACAATGTTTGAGATATTAATTTAAGAACTCTCTCAGAGAGAGACAGGACATTTTGCATCTGTCTTTTGACCTGACAACAACATCCACTCATCAAAACTTTTGCACTTGCCTTGCTGTAAGTAAGTTTCTACAGCATAGTAACTCTTTTAGATTCAGATAGGGATATAGTAAAATATAGCTTAGATGTTTTCTTTATTTATTTGAGACTGTCCTGCAATGTTGTTTTAAATATTTTCTGTGATTTTGAACTCAGATGAAACTGATAACTTACTGAGTATTGTCTTATTCTTTTATTATTTATTATGAAATATATTTAAACCTATCATTGTGGCTGATATCTGTGAGACATATTTAAGCTCTTTGAGTACTTGCATATCTAATTGGTGATACCGTGGGTCACTCTGAAAAGCCTTGTTTCCTGGTCAGACTATCATTTGGATTAATAGTAACATTACACAGTATGATTGGATACTCTTTGTTAAGGTCCTTAAATTAGCTGATAAAAGTTGACTGGTGGCAGTCAGAACTATCTTATAGTCTGGGCAAAAGGGGGCATAGCTAGTAAACCTGTGACAGCCTTTTCCAGGTGTGTGTGCTACTTGGGCAGGGACAAAAAGCACTCGGACAGAGAGGGTACTGGAGATCTTGGTTTGTCCTCTCAGCCAAGATTTCAACCCTATAGCTGTACCAGTGGGGAGTCTTATTGGGGATCTGGAGAAAGAGGGAGAAACCAGTATTAGTCATCTATCTACCTAGATATATATATATATATATATATATATATATATATATATATATATTTATATGACATAGATATATGTATGCAAATAGATATATGCATGCAATGACAAATGTTTAGTTAAATAGCATACCTGGAAGTTCTGCAGTAGACACACTTGGGTTATTTTCCATATCAGCCCCAACATCAAGAATTCTGTGTGAAGCCTGTGTTGAGCTGATGGGATTTGTGTCAGTGTTCAGGAGCTCCTCTGTTTCTGTCAGCGGTGGCTTGGAAAGAGAACCATCCACCATAGCCACACTTTAATGAGCATTTGAGGCTGCCCATCTAGCCGCCGTAATATATCACTGTCTCTATGTCTTATTTTGGCATATGTATATCCATGGTCTCCCACTGCATTAATGTTATTCGCCACCTGCTCCCAGACATGGTCACGGGAGGACTAGAAATCCCTGCCTCTCTGTAATAGGAATGACCCATCACAACATAGGGCCTGAATGATCAAATGATTCTCAGTCTCCATGTATGTCATTTTATGGGGTGCAGATATCTTGGCTACTATAGCCCTGAATGAGCGGGAAGATAATAGCAAAGAAGAAGAAATCCGTAAGTAAAAAAAAAAGATGGTTAAACATATAAAAATATCTTGGAATGCATTCATAAATACATGAAAAAGGAAGGCTTTTTATGAGTACACACAACTTAATACATATTTTCTCCCCTTCTTCCCCAAATGTAAAACAAAGAAAGAATTTGATAATAAATTCAGAACAGGGCAAACATTTATGTCACCCTGCAGTACATGACAGCATTAAAAAATAATTTACACCTGACAAGGAAAAAATCATCAGCAGTTTTTTGTCAGATATACATTTCCATGAAGGACAACTAGGTAGACATTAAAGCATTAACAAAATACATACAATAATACAAAGGTCCTTTGAACAAAGTGATTAGTTTTCTGGATTGAATTTTCCATTACTCTATCATCATTATGTTGAACAATACTGCATGGTCAAGAAATAACTTTGGTATACATCCCCATCCTATCAGCTACTGAGAATAATGCAGACAGTAAAGCTATACTTTTATTGTGAAATGCAATCTATAACTAAGATTATAATATACCAATTTGTTCATAACAGCAACCTACCTTTGTAGCAAGTCAACTGTGAATGCTGAAAAAAGTTTTCAAAGCAAGTAGCAGTAATTACCATTATCAAGTTTTCTGGATCCAAACAGTCTCTCTCATTACCAATCAAGTTCCTTTGCTGCATGATTGCCTTTATATTGTGCAGATTTAGCTCTCTGGACACTGTGAGTATGCAAATGAGCTGTGAACTCATTAGTATTCATGAATTATACAATCTGCACTAAGTGAAGGGAATGCAAACATGGTGTATGGACCTTCAAGATTGCATGCATACACCCTATCGCTGCAAGGGTGTGGACTGAGAAGAGTTAGCTGCTAACTGACTGCAAGTGTGAATGATTAGTCTACCTGCAGTATTAATCACTTTTTCACAGTCAGTCCTATTTGATGTACACTTATCTAGGGTATGTCAAGGAGAAGGGACTTACAAGTCATTTTATGACTACCATTGACTGACTTAGGAGATCAAAATTCTTAACATTTGTATGAATTGTTTGTAATAACAGTTTCTCCCTCTGAGTGGAATTGTATCTGCATTTCTGAGGAAGTAGATTAAGCAATGAAACATATATTAACTGCAAGGCAAAGAATATAGCAGTCTTTTTAGAGAAGCATATGTATGAAAATGATGTTCACAAAATAAAGAGAAGAAAAGAGGTGCAGTGCTCAATTTTTTCATTTTATATTGTGTCAGGAAATATTTATCTTCCCTGTTCCCGGTATCACAGTAATAAACACATCTAACTGCAAATTACACAGGATGAAGGTCAGAAATTGTTTCAGTTACACAAGATAATGTCAACTGATACTATGTCACATACTGAAATTATGTAACCTTTTTCTATATTTCCAGTTTAACTATGTGTGTGACACATATTTGTAAGAATTTCAAGTATGGGCCAGATTTACGAAAGCTTGCACGGAGTTGTAGAGTAGAGTAAGACGTCAGACAGCCAATATGTCTGCTGAGCGATCCAGCAACAGCCAGCAGGGGCATGCATGAAAGCTTCTAAAGCTACTCTTGTACAGACAGCGTCATGGTATGCAAATTACCTCATTTGCTGCTGAAAGCTATGCAAATGAGGTAAATTTGCAATCCAGGAAACACTAACCTGTCTGTGGAAGAGTAGTGTTATTTGCAGAAATGTACTCCGTTGGTAACGGAGTACCATTCTGAAAATTGCTAAACGGAGCTATGACAGCTCCAAATAAAGGATGCATCCAGTTGAGGAAGCATGCTAATGGCCAAATATAAGGTCATTAGCATTTTTAAATGTTTAAAATTATTAAAATCTATTTTTTTTCCCTGATCTCCGATGTTTAAGCATAGAGCAGTGCCGTGCAAACGTGCGGCGCTTAAAAAAACAATAAAATAATTTCAAAATAGCCAAAAATAGGCATTTTCACTAAAAAGCTTATCCTGCTATGCAGGTGAATGGCAGGCTGAAGACAATATGGCCATTGAGTACTGGTTGCTAAGGGGGGGAAGCTCAGTGTGAGAGATGTAACCAAGCATTAGTAGGCAATCCTATGCAAATGAGGATAAGGATAGTGAATCACAATTTTCCCCAGCATGTGAACCATGTCCCAAGAGTGTAAGTGTAGGAGTAGGTGAGTAGTAGAGTAGATGATAAGTGACATCATGAGGGGGTATGTCAGACAGATTGTATGCTTATTGCAGCACAGTGTCCTGTGTTTGCCCTGAGTTGCTCAGGATTGCAAGAGGCGTGTCTACAGTTGTCCTTTTTGAAAACCAGAAACCAAAGGTGTACGCCGTGAAAATATCTGAAATTTCTTGCAAACGGGCACACAGCGTGTGCACGCGTTTGTGCGTGTTTGCACTTGTTTGCGCTGCGCTGCCCCAGATGGAAACAGAAAGGGAAAAGAAGTTAGGAAGTTAACCAAGGAGCACTAGCAGAGCTGCCAGGTGAAATATATCAGAATCAGCCAATTACACAGGCAGCAGACTAGCCTAGCCCAGCCAGCCACTTTAAACTCTGCAAACAGCATTCTTCCCTGTTTTTTTCCAAGACCTCTGCAAAACTGCAGTATACAAAGAGGGAAAGCTTAAAAACTTTAAAGTCAAACAAAATGTTAGGGGCTGCTCTTGCTATCACAAACCAATATGTGTAAGGTGCTGAGGGTGGTGATGTTGTGAATGCTGCTGAGCAACCCACAGTGAGGAGACGAAGAAGAGTGTACAGACCCAGGTTAATCTACCAGGGGCTACATAAGCTGGAGACAGTGGAGTACTATAGGGTAGACAGAGACCTCCTGCAGCAAATTGTTGAGCTGTGCCGGCCACGCCGCACATACAGAACCAACAGAGGGGAACCCATCTCAGTGGATACTAAGGTATGTGTTGGCCTAAGAATACTAGCTACAGGTACCTTCCAGAAACCAACTGGTGATATGATGGGGATTTCACAGGCATCAGCATCCAGGGTACTGCACCAGTTCCTGGATGCTATGTCAGCACATGTCGGTGAGCACATATATTTCCCAATTCCCATGAGGCATTGGCCAGCAATATGCATCTTTTCTGCCAAATAGCAGAATACCCTGAGGTAGGGGGTGCAATAGACTGCATGCACATACACATCAAAGCACCACCGGGTGAGCGGGGTAGGGTCTATATCAGCTGCAAGGGCTTCCCCTCCATCAACTGCCAGGTCGTGTGCGATGCCCAGGGCATAATAATAAATGTGTGTGCTGGCTGCCCTGGAAGCTATCACGATTCCCACATCTGGCATCTGACGCAGCTCTACCAGAGATTTGCCAATGGGGACATCCCTGATGGTCACCTAGTGGGGGATGCTGGATACGCACTGGAGCCGTGGCTGATGACACCCATCAGAAATGCACACACACCCAAACAAGAACTCCATAATGAGGCACACGCACAAACAAGAAACATTATTGAGCGTGTGTTTGGGATGCTCAAGTCATGGTTCTGGTGCCTGGACACATCTGGTGGAGCCTTGCAGTACTCACCAACTACATGTACCCAAATTGTCATGGTATGTGCCATGCTACACAATATGATCCCGTGAAAACAGCTGCAGTAGGAACAGCATGGGGCAGGGCCAAACAGCCCCCCACCATTGCCAAGGCCTGTACAAGCACCGCGTGACTCGGAGGAGGAACAACCTGAGCCTGCCCCAGTAGGCAGAAGAAGGCGTGCCCAATATGACCTGGCCTTGCCAAAGAGGCGTTGCATAGCACATACACTGGCTCAGTAGGAACCCTAGAAATGACACCTCTCTCTGACTCTCACATACAGTAAAAGGGATGCCTAACTTGACACTACCTGTTTTCAAACATGTATAGGGAGTGTACTATGTGCATCCAACATAGGCAGCCCTGCAGCACCACCTGAAGCATGAGTGCCCTATTTTAAGCAATATAAAGTACTGCTAAGCACATTTTACCAGTATTGAGCATATTTAAATACAATTGTGCGTAGCTGCCCACTGCTCTAACCAGCACAATGTCAGGCAACGTTGAGCAATGTTGGCCAAAGTCGGGCAAAGTCGGGCAAACACGCTCACACCTGCAGTCTCGTCTGCCCAGCAGGAAAATAAAAAGCAGTGATAGGGCTCGAACTTAGGATACTGTCCACTATAGTCACAGTACTGAACCACTAAGCCATGACAGCATTTCACTGGCACAGACACAACTTAACTCACTCACATATACCAGTTGGGGGGTCACATACCTAATAGTCACGGTCAGCAGGACAAATGTAGACAAACGCAAACCCAAACACATGCTGTATCATGCCCTCTGAAGAGGCATATGAGTAACCTCCCCCCAGGCCTATGCAGACAGATTACAGCAGGCCAGGCAGTGTGATGTGAGTTGGGTAAGCTATGAAGTCACAAACTAATATCCGTGTAAATGGAAGCTAAGGTCTGTAGTGCAGTGGTATGCATCAAGCCAGTACGATAGGCAACAGTACAGACTAAAATGGAGTACCTGACATAGCAGTGCAGGCCTAGCAATTGTGTATAAGTGTCAGGTGAACCCTTCATCCTATGTACACCCACAGTAACAATCAGGTGTGCCCCCCCGGGTAGAAATGTACAAATAATAGCTGTCCCCACTGTATGTAGAATGACTCATGGAAGCCCTGCAGGCACACTGTGCTTCCTGTCGATGTACAACACAAAGGTGAGCCCTGAAGTAAAAACCAACTTGATTTTCACACACATATATTATATATGCTCATACTGGGCATGCTCACACACTTAGGCCATGTCTGAGTGCAGCAGTGGGCCACACATATCTGGCAGTTGCAGTTCTTACTCCAGACACTTGTCACTATTCACCAATACTGCCTTGTGCACACACTGATATGAAAACAGACCCATATAATATATTGGACACCTGTCATAATCAAACTATGTACTCCAAGTACTTAGGTTGTTCAAAGAAAGTGAAAAACCAAAGAAGATCAATAATTCTCTGATCAGTATCATCAAGAAACAATGACCACTCCTAAAATTATCCAAGCCATGGTCAAAGAGTCCATAGAAAACCATGAAGCTTTCTTTCGCTATCTCATAAATATCAATGTAAACTCATATATGTTCTGAGTCAGTGCAAACTGTAAATGAATACATGTACATGACTGACATTGCCAACATCTTGTCAGACAGGTTCATACATATTTACCCCCTTCTTACTGACAAAAGGGCCCATTATCATACCTGGAGATTGTGAAAACCCAGAAATCACATATACAATGGTTAAACAGCTCTTTCCAAACCTAAAAACAATGTGTGTATGGGATAACATGGTTTCCCTGGCTGTGTCATATGTGAACCCCAAAACAAACAGACCCTGCACCTGAACAGTCTGTTGAGACTCACCATCTGTACAGGATATGAAACTGTTGAATGGGTTACAGCAACGTTTGGCACACTCCATGAGTGTTGGTGCACAACAGACCATGGGAACTATTGTCTTATAAGCCTAATAAGCCTGATGTGCAAGGCCATGGAGTCCATCATTATGGAACTCATAAACAGAGCTATTGAGAGCCTACAAACACTCAACCCTACCCATTTTGATTTGGTCAGGGGCAGATCATGGTTCCTAAACCTGCTAGACAGTTTTCAAGGTAGTCACCCAGGACATGCATCAATGAAATGAGCTACACATGGCCTACATAGACCTTGAAAAGCCCTTTTCCAACATCCCAAACACATGTCGTATCCACAAAATCAACAACCTGTGCATAAACATGTATGTCATCTGACGGATTGCCAACTGGGGCACAGATAGATCCCAAAAGGTAAGAATTGTGCTCTCCTGTTCAAGTTGGTAACAACTGCTGTTCCCCATGGCTCAGTCCTGGGACCCCTCCTGTCTGGTGTATACTTTTCAGAAATACAGTCAAACATGAGGGCTATGTTAGCAAGGTTTGTGGATGACTGCAAAAAGGTTGTCATAATCGATGTTTGGGACAACAGAGACATCCTTAAAAAGGGTCACAGTCAGACAGATGTGGTGTCAAACTTATGGGCTCGAGCTACAGTCATACAAATACCACATAGGTGCCAACACCCTAAATATGGAGGTAATAATAAGGGATCTATGGACACGTGGATAGTCATTACTACTTCCAGAAACACATTCACAAAGTGGTTAGAAAATTATGCTATATGTTCCCACAAACTGCCAAGGTCTTTGCATGTAGGTCAAAGGAGGTTCCCTCTACTCATCAGTCATCAGACCCATCATAGAGTATCACAACACACTTGCGATGAATCTGACTAGGCACCTTCAGCAGCTGTAAAGACCACTGATGTATCTCAACAAGAGCATTACTGGCCTCAAACAGTTGCCCAATGCAACAAGACTGAATTTAACTCAATTTGTACTCTGTTGCATACTGTCTACTCAGGTGATCTCTACCCAACAGACAGGTCCATGTCCAATGCAGAATGGATGTACATTTGCTATCTGAAGTAACCCCAAGCTCACTGTACTATATGCTCTATGGATATCATTATCACAACAATAAATAGAACATGTTGGAGGAATACATTAATAACTCACAGACTTCCCTTTCTTTGGAACAGGCTCCCTCCCAACCTATATTATGCTGAGTCCCTCACTGACACTCTTCCAGAGGAGCCTTGATGAGTGTATGTGAAACTAAACTGTCACAACATGGATCACTTCATCGGCTCTACTACACGGAGGCCTAGGGAACTAACTCCATGGGTGATGATAGCTGCACACTCTGGTCATACTAATATATGCTTTCAGGCAGATATCCTATTACCTACCTATGTACCTATAGATATATATGTAGGGAGAACACAGTATAATAAGCCAAAGATGGATGGGCAGAGATGTGTGTAAGAGGGTGACCATGACAGGGAGCCATCCAGGACTGTCCCCCCCAGCACACATCCAAATGGCACAAAAGACATGAGCTGCACATCTCACCTAGTGTACATAACAGCCACCAGTATCTGTAAGCATTACAGTGTATGTGGTCCATGTGCCTGCTGTACAACATGATGGTACAATGAAGTACACATCTATTATCTGTAGACATGTACTTGTCACATAGTCTACTGCATACCTATGAACCTATCTTCAATAAGGCATATGTTAGCCTAGGCAAGTTGTGCAGCTTTCACCACCCCATTGGGTAGTCTCCCAAGCCCTCGTTCTAATAGTTAGTACCCTAAGCCCCTTTCTAGTGGGGCTGCTGATGTGATGCCTTGCATGAATTGTCTGTTTACCATCCACTCATCAAGGTTCCTAGAAGAGTGGCAGTGAGGGGCTCTGTCTGATGTACATTGGGACTCTGTTCCACAGTAAGGCAAGTGTCTGGGATGGTACTCTATACCACCAGCATGTTGTATTCATTGTTGTGATGAGGTTCCTATCCCTGGAGTGTGTAGGGTGACTCAGTTTTGTTATCTGTAGATGGAGCATGCTCAGCAGTTATGTGTTGGACATGGCTCTGTATGTTAGGCAGAGTGTGCCTATGAGTAGGTAGTATGCAACGAAGAACAGATTTAGTTTTACCAGTTGTGTTGCATAACACAACTGCTTGAGGCCAGTAAGCCTCTTGGTGAGGTACCTCTGTGGTCTCCACAGCTGCTGGATATGCATAGTCGAGTACATCCAAAATGGTGCATTGTACTCAATGATGGGTCTGATGACTTAGTAGAGGGCCACTGCTACCTCTTTGGATCCTGATGCAAACACTTTGTTGATTAGGTGGGCCACATAGGATTTCCCAATCACTTTGGCAACATGGTTGTCAAAGGAAAGATGACTATCTACTTGTGTCCCCAGATTCCTTATTACCTTGTCAGTTTTAAGGGGGTAACACCTATGTGGTAATTTGTGTGTACTTTGTTTTCACCAAAGGGGATCACTATGCATTCCTCCATATTGAGCCTGAGGCCATGATTCTGACACCACACATCTGTCTCATAGAGTCCCTTCTGGAGAATATTTGTGTCATCCGGGGAATCTGTTATGGCAAACACTTTACATTTCCCAGCAAACTTGGTCAACCACAAACCTCCTGTGTTGGCATGTACATTTGAGAAGTCTATACCAAACAGGAGGGACCCCAGGACCAAACACTGGGGGCCACCAGTTGTTACCAGTGTAGATTCTGACATGTAGCCAGCAACTCTTAGTTTGTGGAATCTATCTGTGAGCCAGTTTGCAATCCATCTTGTAATGTATGGATTCATGCCCAGGTTGGTGAGTTCATTTATGATACCTGACTGGGGAATGGTGTCAAAGGCTGCAATGAGGTATAAGTAGGCTGAATTGAGCTCATTTCAATCATCTGTAGCCTGGGTAACAGTCTCAAAGAAATCCACCCAGTTCAGGAGGTGTGATCTCCATATGATAAAGCCAAACTGGGTGTGCTCAACTGTGTGAAGGTTCACAATCTCTTTATTGTTGACTTCCATTATGATTGGCTCCATTGCCTTAAAGAGCAGACTCGTCAGGCTCATAGAGCATGAATTCCAAGGGTTTTTTGCGGCCTCACCCCTGTGGAGTGTGAAGAACATTGCTGTGCAACATTCTATGGGTACATATCCTGTACAGAGCATGTAGAGAGAGGTGTAGGTATCCTTGATGAATATGGATACATCCCCACCCTATGTGCTATGATCCAGGTCCTGATGCTGGAAGGTATGGAATGAGTAGTATCCTGGTAGTGCTGGTGTGCTCTCTGGAGCCTTGAACTAGGTTTCTGTTACTGCACAGATATCAATATTCTCCATACTGAGATATGCCTCGAGTGTGTGCATCTGGAGGCTGAGACTTCTGGCAACAAGTAGAATTTAGCTAACTTTGTGGTTATTTGTGTTGGTTATGGGGTTTGGTTTGTCCTGAGTGACCGGTGTTCCACACCTGAAGTCAAAATTCATTGGTCCCATCTGACCATAAGCTAATTACCCTACATATCCACATTCTGGACCCAACCCCCATTAAGGAAACCATGTTAAAAAATGTCTCCAAAGCCAACTTCATGTTCTTAAGACAGAAGTGCTGAACTTCAGGACACCCATGCAGATGGACAATAATGTTAAGACTTCTGAATCCTTCACAATTTCACTTTATAAGCACTTACATGAGTGTATGCATCGTGCTATCACAAACAGAACCAAGACACTATCCTCCAAGAAAAGGAAGCCAATCTGGTGGTTCACTGCCATAAACAAACTGCACAAAGGAAGGAAGAAACTGTTGCAAAAGAGGATAAAATCCCATGAGTGGAGGAGCTCCCTGGTCAGCCTCAGGAAGAAGCTGCGATCCCTGATAAAATCCTCCAAAGCTAGTTACAAAAACAAAGTCGACACTGATTCTAAAGACAACCACAAAGCATTCTATAGCTATATCAAGAATCTCAATGGCAATACTCAGATCTGCTCTGAGTTACAGCACAATGGCATTAAATATACAGACCCAACTGATATTGCCAACAGCCGGGCAGATAGGATCAGTGCTAACCTTACCCCCCTCTTACCCATGAAAGAGCACATCTCTATACCGGAAGAATGCAAAGTTGCTGTCATCATGGCTGCACAGGTAAAAACCACTCTCCAAAGCCAGGAACACAGCATCCATGGGACCAGATTACATCCCAGGCTGCATTCTACACGAACTACAGAACGAATGGGCACCACACCTACATACCATGTTCAGTCATAGCCTCACCTCAGGCTTTGTGCCTGCTGAATGGTGCACAGCGACGGTTATCCCACTACACAAGGGGGAGCCACCATGGACCCCGGGAACTAGTGCCCCATTAGCCTGATGAGCCTAGTCTGCAAGGCCGTGAAACATATCATCATGGAACTTATAAACAAAGACATTGGCAATCTCCAAACTCTGGACCACAACCATGTTGGGTTTGTAAAAGGCAGATTATGTCTGCTAAACTAATAGATGTCTTTGAAGCAGTCACCATAGCCGTAGACAAGGGTAAGGTGGTTCACACAGCCTATCTAGATCTTGCTTCGGCTTTCAACACCATTCCCCACTCTGGAATTATGGATAAACCCACTAAACTAGGTATAAATCCCTATATCACAAGATGGGTTGCCAACTGGCTGACTTACACAACCCACACTGTGAAAGTAGCAGACTCCAAGTCCAACTTTGGACCAGTGACAAGTGGAGTACCACAGGGCTCAGTCTTGGTTCCTGTCCTGTTTGGTATCTACTTCTCTGAAGTACAAGTTAGCATGGAAGGTCTCTGGCTAATGAAGTTCCCAGATGACTGCAAACTAGGAGCCATAATTGAAACTACTAATGATGTGGACATCCTACAAAAGGGCCTCACTGAGACAGATGCCTGGTGTCAAAGCCATGGCCTCAAGCTCAATGCCAAAAAGTGCATTGTCATCCCCTTTGGTAAAAACACTGTGCCCATGAACTACAACATAGGTGGTAGTATACTTAACACTGAAAGTCTGATAAGATACCTTGGGACACAGGTGGACAGTAGACTCTCCTTTGATAATCACACCACCACAGTAGTCATGAAATCCTTCTACGTGGCACACCTCATCACAAAAGGTGTCTCATGCAGAATAAAAGAGGTCATTGTTTCCCTCTACTCATCACTCATTAGATCCATTATAGAGTACAATGCCCCTTTTGCTATGTACCTCACAAGACATCTACAACAACTGGAAAGCCTTCAGAAATACCTCACAAAGAGGATTAGCGGCCTCAAATACATGCCATACACAGACCGTCTCAAAACACTACAGCTTTATTCTGTTGCATATCGCCTACTCAGAGGTGGTCTCTGCCTAACATACAAAGCTATGTCAAACACAGAGCTGTTGGACATGCTCCACTTAAAGAAATCCCAATCCCTCTGAGTGTTAGCCCCAAAACCCAGACTGAAATACTAAAGGAGGGGGTGTATATATTTTCATAAAGGATACCCACACCTCCAGGTTAGTGGCACAGCACGAGGCCATGGAGACCATGCAAGTGCAACTAACATTGGGCAAAGCTGTTTATCAGATCATAGCCTGCTATAGATCACATACCTTGTCTCAGGACCCTCACTCAGTATTCCTGAGAACACTGGGAAATATAAAGGTCCTACCAAACACCATGATATGAGGAAATTTCAACTACCCAAACATTGACTGGGAGAATTACTTGAGTACAAAGACTTTTGCCCAATGCTTCCTAGAGTTTATAAACTCAAATGGCCTGGAACAGCTGGTCACCATGCCCACTAGAGGTGACAACATACTGAATCTGATCATCACCAACATGGGCGATCAGTGTTCTACACCAGAGGTAAACCCCTCATTGGTGATATCAGATCATGAAGTAATCACACTGGACATCCACATCCCGACCCCTCCAGTCAACAAAACCACTGTGAAAAACTTTTCAAAAGCAAACTTCACACTTCTCAAGACTGAAGTGGAAAGGTTCAAAGCCCCCTTGCTACAGGATAATGCTATCCAGTCTGCAGAATCCTTTACAAGTGCATTCTATGAGCATCTACAGGGATGCATGGATCGAGCCATCCCAATTAAAACTAAGACTCATTCCTCCAAAAGGAAGAAACCAATCTGGTGGTCCTTGCCCATAAATAAGCTATACAACAGAAGGAGGAAACTAACACATGATAGAGCAAAATTCCAAAAAGGAAAGGCATCACTGATCATTATTAGCAAGAAACTACGATCGCTTATAAAATAATCCAAGTCCAGTTTCTAAAGAAAAATTGCCAAGGAATCTAAAGATAACCACAAAGCCTTCTTTAGCTATATCAAACATTTAGGTGGCAACTCTCAGATATGCTTTCAGCTACTGCAAAATGGCAAAAAATACACTGAACCAACTGACACTGCCAACATCCTGGTGGACAAGTTCAGTGCAAACTTCACCCCCCCCTCACCCCCAGAAGGGCCCGTGTCCATCCCCGAAGAATGCAGAGCCCCAGACTTCATGGACATGCAGATAAAAACAGCCCTCTCCAAAGCTAAGAACACAGCATCAATGGGACTGGATGGTGTCCCAGGCTGCATCTTACACAAGCTCCAAAAGGAACTAAACCCTCACCTACATTCACTGTTCAGACTCAACCTTACCACAGGCTATGTACCCAAAGAATGGCGTACAGCAACAGTCATCCCACTCCACAAAGGTGGTGCCACAACAAAACCTGGGAACTATCACCCTATAAGCCTGACCAGCCTGGTCTGCAAAGCTATGGAGCGAATTATCATGGATCTCATAAACAGAGACATTGGGAATCTCCAGATACTGGACCCTACCCAATTTGGCTTTGTTAAAGGCAGATCCTGCCTCCTAAACCTAGTTGACTTCTTTGAAACAGTTACCAAGACCATAGATGAAGGGAAGGTAGTCCACACAGCCTACCTGGACCTCACTAAGGCCTTTGACACCATTCCCCACTCTGGCATCATAGGCAAGCTTACCAGCTTGAACATTAACCCCTATGTCACGAGATGGGTGGCCTACTGGCTCATGGATAGAACACACATGGTCATAGTTGCAGGTGCCATGTCCGACTCTAAACCATTCACAAGTGGCATCCCACAGGTCTCGGTCCTGGGACCCCTCCTTTTCAGTATGTACGTCTCTGAGGTACAGGCAAGCACGGGAAAACTATGGTTGACCACGTTCCCAGATGACTGTAAACTGGGGGCCATAATCGACTCTCTGGCTGACATAGACATCCTCCAGAAAGGTCTTACAGAGACAGATACCTGGTGTCAAAACCATGGCCTCAAGCTGAATGGCAAAAAATGCATAGTCATCCCCTTTGGAAAAAACAAAGTGCCCACAAATTACCACATAGGTGGTAATCCACTAGGTACAGAAAATGTAATTAGGGACCTGGGGACCCAGGTAGATAGTAACCTCTCCTTTGATAGTCACATTGGCAAAGTGGTTAGTTATTCCTTCTATATAGCCCACTTAATCATGAAAGGGTTCACCTCTAGATCAAGAGAAGTCGTTATGCCCCTCTACTCATCACTCATTAGGCCCATGATAGAGTACAGTGCCCCATTTGGTATGTACCTTAATTGGCACATGCAACAGCTGGTAAAACCACAGAAGTACTTCACCAAGAGGATCATGGGTCCACTAGGTACAGAAAATGTAATTAGGGACCTGGGGACCCAGGTAGATAGTAACCTCTCCTTTGATAGTCACATTGGCAAAGTGGTTAGTTATTCCTTCTATATAGCCCACTTAATCATGAAAGGGTTCACCTCTAGATCAAGAGAAGTCGTTATGCCCCTCTACTCATCACTCATTAGGCCCATGATAGAGTACAGTGCCCCATTTGGTATGTACCTTAATTGGCACATGCAACAGCTGGTAAAACCACAGAAGTACTTCACCAAGAGGATCATGGGCCTCAAAGAGATGCCCTGTGCAGCTCGACTAAAGAAACTCCAGCTCTACTCGGTTGTTACTGCCTGCTCAGAGGTGATCTATGCCTGACGTATAAGGCCATGTCCAACCCGGAATTAATGGACATGCTCCACCTCAAAAAAAAACAAATCTCTTAGAGCCACACGTTCCAGTGAATTAAACCCCAGCAAAGCAATAAACAGGACATGCTGGAGGGATAGATTCCTGTCCCAGAGACTTCCCTCACTCTGGAATAGAATCCCAATTGATGTTAGGCAGAGCCCCTTGCAGACTCTCTTCAAGAGGAATCTTGATGATTGGATGGGAAATTGTAAATTTACCCCTGGGATCACTTCAGTGGCCCTGCTAGACAGAAGTCCAGGAAACTAATTTAAAAGGGAGGCGAAAGCCAACACATTCTGGCTAGGCTTATAAATGCCCTTGGGCAGATAGCCTAGTACCTACCTATGAACCTATGAACCTACACGCTCCAGGGACCTAAACCTTGTCACCACAATAAACAGAACATGCCGGAGGGATAGATTCCTGCCCCACAGACTTCACATACTCCAGAATAAACTACCTATCTATATCAAATAAAGCTCCTCATTAGCACTCTTCAAGGAAAATCTTGAATATTGGATGGGAAATAGGAAATTCACCCTGGGGATCACTTCTGTGTCTCTGCATGACAATGGCACAGGAAAATACATTTCTTGGGTGGCAAAAGCCAGGGTACCTTTTTGGCTGGCCTTGTATAGGCCCCAGGGCCAATAGACTAGTACCTACCTATGAACCTTTGAGCCTTGCCTAAAAAAGGTAATATGGGGACAGCACGAGTCTTGGCCTGTATTCAGAAGCATAGGGGCGAAAGGTGCAAACCATCTGTAGTGAAGCAACAAGGCTTGTCTATCATGTCATCACAGGCAGACAGAGACTGGATCCCCTTTGAATGACACCAGAAGCTCAGCCAATTGTTGAAGTTTATCATCTTTCTGTTATATTGCAGTATCATGTAGGTGAAGGTAAGATGCTACTCAAGGTTTGACCCTGTGTCTGCCAGCATGTGGTGCCTCAGCCCATATATGATATGGTCATGGCCTATGCATACAATACACTCACAATACACCTAGTATGATAAGCCTGCTGAGGTTAGCAAATGTGAAAAAAACCTTTGTGCAAACTGTCAGCAAGTAATGTCTGTATTGCACCCTGTAACTCCATATTGCTTGCTGAAGTGTAAAGACGTACTTAGTTTGGATTAAGAACACCGCACTTGCCAAATGTGTGTGTCTCCCTGGGGAGAAGCAACCTTTTTGGAGACTACTCAAACACCTTAAAAGTGGTATACTCATTTTTGTCGTCCGATGATGTCACCATCCTACAAATATACCTGTGGAAAGGTGAAATCCCAGTAATTTGTAAAGTGAATTGTGTAAATGCATACAGCTGTAGTATCATAATGTCGTTAGGTAGGGGTTTGAATCTTGCACTTGCCAACTGTGTGTGTATGTGTGTCTCTCTGGGGAGGCGGAGCCTTTATGGAGACTACTCAAACACCTTAAAAATGGTATACTCATCTTTGTCAAGTTCGATGATGTCACCATCCTACAAATATACCTGTTGTGTAAATGCACACTGCTGCGTTATCAAAATGTAGTTAGGTAGGGGTTTGAATCCTGCCTTTACGAAGTGTGTGAATGTGTGTCTCCCTAGGGAAACGCAACCTTTTTAGAGACTACACAAACACCTTAAAAGTGGTATACTCATCTTTGTCAAGTCCGATGATGTCACCATCCTACAAATATACCTGTGGAAAGGTGAAATTCTAGTAATGTGTATAGTGCTTCGTGTAAATGCATACTGCTGTACTAGTATAATGTAGTTAGGCAAGAGTTTGAATCTCACACTTGCTGACTGTGTGTGTGGGTGACACCAGTAGCCAATGTGGAGTGGGATTTCATTTTTATAGTGTATGACATCACAATGACAACTGTATGTGCATTACACATGTAAGGTAGCTGTGGGGCAAATCCATATACATACATGTGACCTCAAGTATTTCATAGGTGGGTACTCTGCTTTCTCCATGAACACATGTGTTATCTTTGCCAGAGCATGCTGGCGCTTTCCAGACCTTAGGTCACTTCTGTATGCTTGTGACAAGCTTAGCCATTGCAGTGATCCCTGGGCTATGGCTTCCATTTCACATCCACTCATCACGGTTTCTATTGAAGAGTGTGAGTGAGGGTTTATGCTTGAGGTATATTTGAAAAGTGTTCCAAAGCAAGCAAAGTCTTGCAAAGATGACTAATCATTATAGGTGTGCAACAACCTCTGTGGATCTGCATGCAAACCCTTTATTGCTTATGTGCTCCACAGAGGGATTTCCAAAACCCTTTGGTAATGTGATTATCAAAAGAGAGATGACTTAACACATGGTTCTATGTATACATTAGTACCTGTTCCACATTTTGGGGGCTACTACCTATGTGGTACTCTGGGGATACTTTGTTTTCTAAAAGTGGATAACTATGCTTTCTTAAGCTTATAGCTTTACAGCATGAGTTTGACACCAGGTATCTATCTGTATGATATGCTTTTGGAGGATGTGTGTGTCATCTGGAGAATAAAGTATAGCCCACAGTATGCATTTTCATCAAACATGGGCAGACATATCCCTACTGTGTTTGCTTGTACCTAAGAAAGCTATATGCCAAACAGGAGTGGTCCCAGGACTAAGTGCATGTGAATACCACTTGTTACTGGCATAGAATAGTACACAGAGGCTGCAAATGTTACTGTGTGTCCTACATCTGTGCGTCTGTTATCACGTCATCATCTAACAATCGTTTATGGTCAGTCTGTTGAGGTTATATCTAATACCAGTATGTGGGATGGGTATGATTTGCTGGTGAGCTATAGCTTGGCTGTGTTGACCTCCCCTCCCTCACCTATAGCCTTGTTGACTGGCTTGAAGTCTACTAGGTGTACGAGCCATGATCTGGCCTTTAGAGAACCTAAGTGGGTATAGTGCAGTGTTTTCAGGTTCATAATGTCTCTGTTAATGAGTTCTATAATGTTGTGCTCCATAGCCTTCCAGATAAAATTGGTCTGGCTTATAGGGTGAGAGTTTCCAGGACCTGTTGTGGTTCTACCCTTAATCAATTTATGTTAACATTTGCACTGGGTGTGACGAGGGTGGACAGGTTTAAGAATAAGTATATTAGAGGGTCAGGCCAGGTTTGAAGGTTAGTAGACCATGCCAGATAGGCAGGATTAAGTTGGTTTGTACATGTGCTGAGGAGGGATGCAGAGTATATTGTGAAATAGATGCTAAGGATGAAGCCGCCAGGTAACAGGAAAAGAGGAATGCCTAAGATGAGGTTTATGGCTGTGGTGAGAGAGGACATGCAGGTAGATGGTGTGACTGCGCAAGATGCAGAGGGCAGGAAGACATGGAAACAGATGATGTACTGTGGTGACCCCTAATGGGAGCATCCAAAAGGAGAAGAAGACATTGTAGCTCAACCCTTGTGGACTGTGAACATCATTACCATACGTCATTCCACATGTATGTAACCTGTATAGAGGCTCCATCTGGACAGAGCGTTTAGGTGAGTGGTGACTTCATATGTCAGCTTGTGTATGACACAGCCAGGGACACTGTCCAGTACCATTGCCACTGTGGTGTGGACCTTGTTAAAGAGATGTTTTAACTAGAGTGTCTGTGAATCATCAGGTATTACGTTCTGCAGGTCTGGAAATGTGGGCCTTGTATAGTGACAGGGTGGTGAAATCCGCATTCAAACTGTCTGACAAGGAATTGGTAATGTCAGTCAGATAAGTGTACTTTGTGACCATTTACATTAACTGTGACCCTATCTGAGATTTCCCCTGTAGATTATGAACAACAGTAAAGACAGCTTTAGTGTTGTCTTTAGAATCGTTGCCATTTTGTATTTTGAAGCTTGCTTTGTATGTTTATTGAGGGATTGAATTTTCCAAATGATACTGACCAGAGAGGTTATCCCTTCTTGGTATGTAACTCTTTTTTGGTATAACATCACACCTTCTGTTATATATTTAGTTTATGGCAGGAGTCCATGAGACTAATGCACTTTTACTGTATAAGTGAGAATTTCTTGTATTTGTGATAGCACAGTCCATGCAACCCTGTAGGTGAACAGTGTGCATTAATACAGGATTATGCAGCTAGGACACTGTTAACCTTAGTAATGCAAACCAGTGACATATAGGAACAACAGCATCACCCACAGCACAGTGCCAGCCCGTATCATACACACACATGCGTTCCAAAACGTGTGCAGTACAATGCATACTGGTCACCAATAGAAACTATGGAGTGTTAACACTGGCCAATATAGGGCATGTCACCCTGCCCATGTGTCCAGTATGCATGTACATGCAGACAGTGCACCTCCACCATGTTCACAAATGTACACCTGCAAACCTGTGCTGCACACACCCCACACTTACTGTCCACTGTAACATGCTGACACAACTACACACGTCAGCCAAGTGGCACATGGGCAAACAAAACACAATTGGAATAAACACTGGTGGAAACAATACAACATTGCTAATTACAGCTTTAATGCATCATGTCTGCTCAGCTACACCCTCAAGGATATCATTACACTTTACTGCTGACAACATGCTACACATTCAACCATTGCTATACTTTATCAAAGTCACCCTGTGCATCAGCACCATGTTAGCCTGTTCCTGCATCAATGTTACAGATGACAAGAGGTGGCACATGTTTCATCATATACACAGGGTGTGTTGTTGGTTTGCCAGAGGCATACACTGAGCCATACAATCGACATGTGTGTGTGAGTGTATGTGTGAGGGCCATGAGTACTGTTATGGGCCAATGTTGATGTAATGTGTGCGGGTATTTGTTTGCCCTAGATTTCTGGTTTATGTGTATGTGTGTCTGCATGCACACAGTTCCACCATGTGGCTGCTATATACAGGGATTTGTATGACAGCTACAGACTGTACCTGGCAGGCTTTACAGATCACCATCTCTGGCCATGGATATGGAACCTGTGCTTGGCAGGGGTGCTACAGACAGTATCAGGTACTAATCCAGACTGGGTACTATCCTCAGAGGTTGACATATGTCCACTGGATCCAGGTCCCTGCTGGGACTGGCCAGAGCCACATGCACGTGGTCTTCTAGGATGGTCTATGTTGCTAACATTGCTGGGGCTGGTACTGGCACTACGGGAGCAGCTGTGACTTGCTGGATGTCCACGGCGACCTCCAGCTGCTGATGTTGCTGGCATATATCCAAGTCAACGTCTCAACCATCCCACAGTGTGCTGACACATGGACATGACATTGTGTAGGACATCCAATGTCTCACCCCAACGTCTATCAATGACCTCAGTGTAATTACGTATGGCATCTGGTAGGTCATGGATGCTGTCATTTACAGAGGTGTTATGAGCCCTCTGTGCCCTTAGTCCCTGTCTGGTGTACCGCTCCATTCGTGCCTGTGCCTCCATGACAGCCTGGAACATGCGTGTGGTTGAAAGAGTTGTGGCATGTCTGCCAGGGGCATGATGACCAGCAGTGCTCTGACGAGAAACCCTGGGCATCTGCCTATGTGGTACCATTCCAGACATCTGACTATGGCTGCCATGTCCTGATACATGTACCATAGATACCACACTTGTCCTGGCCAGTGCCAGCCATACACTGTCCCTCAGCTAAGGGCAATGGTGATGATGGATGTACAGGCAGTATGACTGTGTGCATGGATGGGGTGGAGACTTGTGTACTGTCAATTGGTGGCCCAACAACAGATCCTGACAAACCTGCCTGTGCCTCAACACACCTATCCTCATGATCACTGTCTGTCTCAGTGACATCAGGTTCCCTACTGTACCTCAGCACCTGTGAGAGGAAAACAGGAAACACACTTTAAGACCTGAACATGATGTCAGAAAACATGCACATGCACACATGCACACATGCACGTGCGCACATGCACACATGCACACATGCACGTGCGCACATGCACACACACAAATACACTCCTCCCTAAAGCAGACAGACACACACACAACACCAGCAATCTCAGAACATACACAATAGCAGGTGATGGTGGGGTACAGTATCACAAGCAAAACAGTCATATCACACATGTCAACATGCAGGACATGTGTTGCTCAACAGCATGCAGTGCAAGTGTAGACAGTCCTTGTTACTAACACTATACATGGCTTTGATGCATGTGCTTTGTTATTAGGTGATTGGCCTCCCCCTGGAACGCAATACATACATGGACACAACATTGCTGTGCAAATATTCAAAACTTTGTAATGTACTGTGCACCATAACTCACAGGTCTACATACCATGGCTGGATGTGTATCTGTGTGTCAGATAGGTATCCAATGCTGATTGCAGCCTCTGTGCCTTTAGCAAATAATTGTGGACCTAGTTTTAGCACATGCATTATGAGTATTCACACAACAGAAAGTGAAAATTCAAACTAACCTTAGGTATAATTCAGTAACAAAACTAAATAATCCCTCCTTAAAAGATGGTGACATCCACCCCAACTCTGGCCTTACCAACCCCACCATCCAAACAACCCACCCTAATCTCAATAACTCTCTCCTAATAGGACATCTTAATATTCAAAGCACTAATAATAAAGTAGCCCACCTCCATGCCCTCCTAGATATTCACTCCTTTAATATCCTCTGCCTCACTGAAACTTAGTTGAAACCAGAAACTAAAGACAATGAAATCATTACCCAAGGCTACAATATACAGAGACAAGACCGAAAAAAATGCAAAGGTGGTGGGGTAGCGCTTCTATTTAAAGATGGACTTCATATCTCCACCCTACCATCTAATCCAACCCAGGATAATAACGCAGAAGTCCGCATTACCAAACTTCAAATCAACGCAAAAAAATCTTTATATATTATCTGAATCTACATACCACCCGGAAATAATATCACTACAATAGAGGCTATTCTAAGCTGGGTGTCTTCCACTTACTCCCAAGAAACAATAATGCTAGGTGACTTTAATATTGACTGGAAAGGTGTTAGTGCTGAAAATCCTACCTCTCATATTAACCTCCATGGCTTTAGCCAAACCATAACCTTTACAACCAGAATTAACAAACCTAATAAGAAAGAGAACACATTAGACTGGATACTCATAAATAACAGAAACAATCTTACAAGGTAGGAACTCTGCCAGATGATGTTAGTGATCATTTTTTGACCTACATCATAAGAGAAAAGAAGGATCTTCCCAACCTCCCCACCTCTAGGATAGCACGCTCTACCAAACACTTTAACTCAGAATTATTCCAAACTGAGCTTAAAGCCTGCAGCTGGAACCCTTTAAAAACCCTTCCACTTGAAGAGGCTGTAAAGTATCTTAACTCTAAATTCTTATCTATCCTGGATAAGCATGCTCCTAAACGATCCATTAGAATGAAGTCTAACCCAGCCCCATGGCTTTCTAATGAAACTAGACATCAAATTGTGATTAGGAATAAAGTTCAGGATAAGTGGAGAGCTAACAGAAATATCTCTGATCATCTACATTTTAGGCAGCTCAGAAATAGTTCAAAGAAGGCAATACTTAAAGATAAAAAAAACTGCTACTGTAAACTCCAACAAACTCACCAAAATAATCCTCAGAGGTTCTGGGCTAGCATTAATAAGCTCCTTTCCCCAGGTAACACCCGAACACCCACCCCACTTAATGCAGATCCAAATACCCCCCATCAAACTGCAAATACCTTTAACTCTTTCTTCACTGAGAACATACAATCTCTAGCTAGTCAACTTATCCCAGATAACTCAAGCCTTCCCTCCACCTCACCAGACTCTCTACCTAAATTCAAACTACAACCCATGTCTACTACTCTCATCTATAAATTTATTCAAAAACTCAAGCCATGTACTCCTTTTGCTGACCAGCTACCTTCCCAATATCTCCAAAAAGCAGCCACAGTAACTGCCTATCCTATATCCATCCTTATAAATAGGACAATCCAAGAAGGAACCATTCCAGATATTTGGAAAATCTCCCACATTATCCCCATACATAAAGGTGGGAACTCAAATGACTAACTATCGGCCAATTGCTCTCCTATCACCCTTAGCAAAAATTATGGAAAAATGCATTCACCAACAACTTTTACATCATCTTTCTCAACATAACATAATAGCAAACTGTCAACATGGCTTTAGGCCATCACATAGTACCACTACTGCCCTTCCATCCTTTACAGATACCATCAATAGAAACCGTAATAAAAACATCCTCTCATCTGCACTCTTTACTGACCTCTCTAAAGCTTTCAACATGGTAAACCACACCATCATAATCAATATTCTTGAATCCCTTTCCTTTGACTTTCAGGCTGTTAAATGGTTCAGATCCTACCTCAGCAACAGGCAACAAGCAGCTCTCTGGGAAAATCAAATTTCATCCTTTTTGCCAGTCACCATAGGAGTCCCTCAGGGCTCCATTCTTGGACCACTTCTCTTCTCATTATTTATCAATGATCTCCATATAGCAATTCCTCAAGCCACCTGCATTCAATATGCAGATGATTCCACACTAATATGCTCAGCAACCTCTCCATCAGAAATATATTCTCTTACTCAAAATGTTTTCAACACTGTAGAAACATGGTTTACGAAATGCTGCCTCCTTCTTAATGCCAAAAAAAAACAAAACTCCTTCTCTTTACCCCCACTACCAAGTCCTCCCCCATAGATTTCTCAATCTCTTCAAATAATGGCACTATTATTTTTCCCAGACTCTACCACTAAACTGTTAGGAATATCCATTGACAATAACCTCACATTTGATTACCATATAAATAACACCATTAAAACAGTCAACAGAAAAATAGGCTCCTTATATAGAATAAAACATTTCCTAACCCCAGCAGCCAGAACCAAGATTGCTCACTCCCATCTAATCTCAACTCTTCTGTACGCTTCACCTATTTTTACCAACCTAAAGAAAACTAACCTTAACAAACTAGCAACTTCCTATAATAATATTGCCAGATTCACTACTGGCAATCCCTTTAGAACCCAGGCAACTAGACTGGCTGGAATTCTAAAACCATCTGATAATGCCCCAAACTCACGATTACCCACAAGATATTGTACCAACCCAATAACACCCCTATACTCTCCAAGCTCTTAATCCCCTATAAAAATTTGAATTCCTTACGTTCTTCTAGCAAACTCCTTGCTAGCATAACAAAGTCTAATAATATGGCTAGTGACTCTCTGTTTACTAATGCAGCAGGAAAAAACTGGAACCTGTTACCCAATGAGCTAACTCTAATCACATCCTTGCCACTCTTTAAACAAAAACTTAAAAAAAGAACTCCAAATGCACTGGTTATGCCCTTGTAGTAACCCTGACTAACCACTCTCTTCACCTCTGTTTCTTCCTCTTCCAACCAAACTTCCAAACATTTTAATGCTTAGTCGTGTAAGTAAGATTGACACTGTTTAAACTCTAATTAACTTACTGCCCAAATCTTTCCACCTGATGTGAATACTTGCACATGATTCTTACTGTGTTACATTCGTTTTTTGCTTTCTTCAGTGTAAATATTTTTACTGTTGCTGTATAATATATCTTTAGTATGAAATATCTTTAGTATGTAATAATTACTTGTTGTCTGTTTCTCTTTTTTTTTCTTATTAATCCTTTATTTACCATGTAACAATAGTTCATACTTTTTATATCTGTTTGGAGCTTTTCTCCCCGAGCCTCTACTGAAAATGGAAATATATCCAGCTAGACTAGCCCGGTTAACAAATGTAAAATAAATAAATAAATAAATACACATCATCAGTGGTGTATGTATAATTGATGGAATACCATTCGTCCACATACCCAATGTACAATAGTTATGGTGAGTGTAGATCATATTGTGGACATGCCAGTGTCATCCATGACATGGCATGCTAAAACACAACTGCATATTTAAACACCACACATACCCAATGTGTGTCATATGACCTAGCCACTCAATTGCATCATAAGACATATATGTGTCAGTTGTGCAAATGGTGATTGGTATGTATATTGTTTAGAGGTGCATATGTTTGCACACACAAAACACTGAGGTGTATAGCAATGAAAGCTATGTGTAGTACTGTGGTTACAATAACTGGATGGGGTATAGTACCATAGGCCATCATCATGAAGCATCATGTGGTCACTCAAGGCTACAAATGTTTCCCAAACCAGCACTAATCATGCTCTACAGGAACTGTACTACTTTGGCTACATTCACCATTTCACAACCAGTTGTTACATGGGTTTGTAAGGAGGCCATTAAGGAGCATTCCCTGACATGAATGTGTAGTGTGTTGTGGAGTGTTTAAATGCCCCATGATAGGCCTCTACCCCTCAGGTATATTATGTATAATGTATGGATGAGATATTGGATACTGGAGTGTGTCTTTACAGAGGGTTTGTGAATCCTTTATGTGCAGCATATTAAAATGCTCTGTGTATGATATAGTTGTGTATGTTATGTGCATGTTGAGTATTAACTTTGCCTATCCAATGGTCACTACAGTGTAGCCACATTTGTTTGTGATGATCTGGGTATTGCATGTGTTTAAGGCAGCTAATCATATTAGTGGGATGTGCGTGGTCTTACACCAAGCATGCACACCATGCATTATGGGTAGGTGTGTTGCATGTGTACATGGCCTACACCTTAACTATGACATGCACTTTTTATTTACAATAATAAATGTAGAACACACTCACCAGCATCTGTCCACTGCCTTGATGTCACCCCAGAGGGACCTACATAGAGATGAGACAGTTTGTCAGTGGCCGCAACTGTGGCATTGCTACTGTGTGTTTGCAATCTTACAGTAGAACAACAGTTTACATTCACAGGCCTACAGATTATGTTCCAAATGATCAGTATTGCACAACAACAGGCTCCACATTTTCTAACTACACACTCCCCATCTCACATATGCATGATCTACCAATACAGATAACAGTAGTCTACAGATATGCCATGTTACCTGCATGCTCCATGTGTGGTTGCTGGGTGGCTCCAACCTCCATCATGGTGTATGTCTGCTGCTGTTGCTGTTGGACAGGTACCACGAGGCTCAGGAGCAGCTCCTCCATGATGGTGATGGGGGATGGATATTAACACCACCTCCTGTTGCAAGCTGTTGTCTACGCACATCAGACGCACGCTGATGGACATGTCTGAGTAGATCACTGCAGTGGTGGCGTACCTGCTCATATGTCCGGTTATGCAGGCCTACCTCATTTACCCTCCGGACAACATCTTGCCACATTGCAGTACATTCCTGCTGGTTCTGGCTGGTTCGTGAGAACATTAGACTGTAGTGCTGAATCATACAGCTAGTAATGATACCATCTTCAGCACTACTATCGCTGGGATTTCTGTGATGTGCCATGATCCCTGGAAGACATAAAGAAAAAATATGTCTGAGCAAGTCATATGGCACATTTAACATTATACAGTACAGATATCACTGAACTGCCATATATAGCAACCTATTAGCTAACTGAGAGTGAAACACTTTAACTACCACTTATCACTGCTCACCCCACAACTGCTTGAATGTGCCTGGCTCACTCTATCTAATGAACCATGTTCTGCACAGCAGACTATACCAGAGTACCTGGCACACTGTATGCAATACAATGCACAACCTAGCCACAGCAGATATACATCAAGCTGATGTGTAAAGAAATATGTCATCCATCACAATGAGTGTATGGTCCAGTAAATGTATTACTATTATACCACACAACTTGTTAATGGCAAACCTGTAGCCAAAATATGTGCACAATTGGGAATATAGGTCGCATACTGCTGTAGTCCACTATAAATGTTGCTAGATACACAGTTATATGTTTTAACACACATATAACAGAGGACATGTTACAGAAATACCCACACACACATCAGACATAATTACAGGACACAAAGGTATGGCAACCCAGATAAGCTTTACATGTGTACTATACAGTACTGTGTGCCAGTACTTACAAAACATTAATCTTGGGGAATGTAATCTGTGATGAATACAGGGACCACACAAAACAGTGGATGCAAGCAATGTGGACATACACCATACTTTGCTGTACAGGCCCAGAGCTTCAAGTAATACTACAGTACACACAGAATTTGGATTCAATATCAGTACCAAACAATAATCATAGATGTAGTGCTTTAACCTCCAATAACACACCCCAGTTAAAACCAAGGGACTTAATCACACTGTACGCCATAGCACTTTTTCTGCCTAGCAACAGAATACACAGCTTTTGCTGGGATCAAAGCAAGGACTGATAATACCATGACATAAATAGTTTCCAACTAAGCTATCCCAGAAATACATATCTTTGACGTATTCACAAACACATTGACCATCTCAGTCAGTCAACAGTACAGAGACTCTATTGCAAAAAGTAGATGTAGGTGTGCATGAGTATACATGACTCTCTCTCTCTCTCTCTATATATATATATATATATATATATATATATATATATATGTGTGTGTGTGTGTGTGTGTATATATACATATACACAGCCATTGGTGTACATATACATATATATGTAGGCACATATACATTTCACCTTTCATAGTGGGAATATCAACTATACAAAGGATGTGAGGTGTACAGTAATGCAATAATATTGCACAGTCTTGTGATAAATTCATTGAAAGTGTTCACAGCCCATGTAGCTTTAGCAGGCCTCACTGGCTTTAACATTGCAAACTGAACAAACCACCCACACTGTTTAACCACCGCATGTCATATACCAGCACTGTATGCTGTCTTGTTCATCACACACTAAAACCTACATACAAATATGCACATACTAACCTTCACCAACATATATATCTCCACCCTTCACAAACAGTTGCAATATGTCCCCTGCTCTATGCACATATACAGATGTGAATATATAAGACACATATATATTTCTCCGTATGTGTTTGGCATATGCACACAAGGTCTACACTGTTGTAAGTCCCTGGACCTCACAGCTGAACTGCTGGGCCTTTCTGCAACACAAACAGGTGTCACATGTGAACACACACTAACATTAGAGGGGGTATATATAGCTATAAATGCTAGATAAGCATACTAGACTGCTACAGCAGTTGCCAATGCTAAGCTACACTTTAATATGACTATCATGCATGTGTTGTTCTGTCACACCCATGTTTATATAATGTCAGCACTAATCCCCCCAACAGCCATTGGCCACACTACTGTACAGAACACTGATAACATGGATCAGATCTTTGATATTTAATGCTGAGCTACACATTTCACAGGTATGTTCTACTGCCCACAGGTACACACAGTATTGTCCATAGCAGTAGTTAAGCAGACATCTGTGCATAGATAAGTACTGCTGCCACATATGAATGGTTCACATTATGTAGACTACTCTTCCAAAGCATCTACTACATGCCAGTAAATACATATGTGTCACATACCTTTCATTTGTATGATTTGGTATTATTTTTTTTTCGTTTTCCTTTTCTCTGTCTCACTCTCTCTCTGTCTCTCTATCTCTGTCAGTCTCTGCAATAGAGTGATTGAGTTTGTTGGCAGTGATTGCAGCCTGGTTTTGTAGGTATTTGCACATGAGCATGTGATGGCTTCTGCACCAATTAGTGGCCACTATTTGCTAACTGCATGCAACCTGCTGTGTAGTAATTGCAGTAATCACTGTCATAGCAACCCAGTACTATAAATTGCTAACTCAGGTAGGTGTGGCCCTTTCAGCTTTCCAAGATGGAGATAATACTTATTTGCTGTGGACATCATTGGTTAAGACAGAAGGTTGGTATAGTTCTTATATCAAAAGCCAGGGGTGTAGCCAGTGATTTAAATTTTGTACTCAGACCTAAATGTTGCTGGTTTCAGTGCACACTTGTCAGTGTAGAAATGTACTCACCCCTCAAAATGCTAACTCAAGATACATAGGAGGATGTACTTTCTTTTCAAATTTTCCAATTAACTGCCATACAAAGCTAGTTATTGAGATGTATTTCTTTGGCACAAGAATTGTTTGTGAACTGCTATAATGTGAATATTCATTTACTCAGTTCTAAACAGTTTGTGCTTTTTTATTGTTGACATTAGCACAAGCTGCTCCAGAAAACTGGACACATTTCAGTACTGTGAGTATGCTTACCTACATCCTTGGTAGACCCTGCACACACAGGTATATTCTACATTTGGGTAGGGGTGCAGAAGTACAGAGAGTGTACATATTATTGTGTGAATTTTATCTTGCTGGACTTACAGGGTTGCTGTGTACATGTTAGTTTATCAAGGCAAGTAGTCTGTCTACGTAACTCCCAACTGTGGACCTATCCACATGGTAGCCAGAGATTAGCCTGTTATTCTTTGTCTGTGCACCACACATGTCTTTTCAGCACTAGATCAATGGCATTGTTACAATTAGTTGCTACCAGTACATGGCTACATCCTTTTGTATTTCAGTGTTGTATTCCTACATAAGGATATTCTTCCAGAACTCCTTCCAACGCTATCTGCACAGTGTGCAACAGCAGAAAGGCTGATATGCCTCTGTGTTTCTGCTTCTGCCAGACCTCTCAAACACTCAAGTAGATATTTGAACAGACTCAGGGAAAAGTAGAGAAAAAGTCAGGGACACCTTTAAAATATTAGTGCCATTAAGTTGAGACTTTGAGAGAACCAGAGCATATGGATTAATACACCTTTTCTGAAGTAAAAGAAGTGTCTAACTCTTAAGTATTGTCATTACTCATTACATGCAATTCACCACCTTTCAGGCCAAAGTCAGTAGTTTTCGGAGGGATTCAGAGGGACAGAGCTAAATTTTGTTTCAAAATCAGGGACATCCCTGAAAATTAGGGACAGTTGGGAGGCATGGCCTCTGCCCTAAACATATATGCCAGTGTTTGTCCTGTTGTGATACTGTGTGGTGTTTGTAAAGTAATGGTGTAACATTATTTCCTGCTAGAATGGCTGTTTCTCTTATAACAGTCATGTAATGTAATCCCACAACAACTGCTGGTAAAGATCCACAGAACAAGTTGTGTGGTATGGCATTCCTATTTTTCCTTTACATTCACACATTCTGATGCATGATATATTTATTTCATCACCAACTTGTTGTATATCTTCTGTGGCTTAGTGGCACTTCATGCAGTGTAGTGTGTATAAGGTCCCGGGTTTGAGACTGACAGAGGTGTTTTATTATGCTGCTGAGCAGAACAAGGCCCTCACATACAGAGCGACTAAGGCACTTTTAAGCAGTTGTAAGTGGGTTTGCATGGGTTTGTGCGATGCTTAGCAATGCTTAGCTAAGTGCAAACAAGCACACACTCGCGCAAACCCACTAACTACTCCTTAATAGTGCTTACTCCCGCTAAACCCTGCGCTCATTTCTTTGAAAGAAAAGAAAATGGGGAGATAAGAAAGTGGTGAAAAAGGGGCACAAAGAGGGAAAGACAGTAGGGAAAATATCCCGGGATGTGCAGGACGGGTGTAAGGAAGGTCCATAGCTGCCCATTTCTTTAACAGTAACAGCTGTGCATATGGAATACATTTGGAGGTAAATATGAAACCTTCAACCCCTGAGAGAGGAGTGAGGACAATAAATTATGTTGTAATGCCAATTAATTTACATTTTATGTGTCCAGGAGACATGTGTGCAAAATGGGCAGCTATGTATGGGGCGTACTTTTTTTGGGGGGGAGCAGATTGCCCCCCTTTTTTTCAGGTGAGAGTGGAATGTGGGGTAAGGAAAGAAGATATATTTGGGGAGGTAGGTTGGGGAGGTAAACAGACAAGACAAACAAGATGAATACAGTGGCAGAATATGACACATGTGGTGGGTGAACACCATTGACGGGGAGGGATGTTTGGAAATCGCAAGCCCATGAGCCCACAGATGGCAACAGTGGAACTGAGATTCCCACCCATGGGCAGTCACCACTGCACCTTCACAGCCCAGAGGGTGGCTGTGCTGGGGGCTGTGTAGGATTGGCAGGCTGACCCGTGAGTTGCACCACTCGTGCCTCAAGCTGGCGTAGAGGTTCTGCAACAGAATGCTCAATCTCTCTATGCACCACAGCCCGGACCACTTGAAGGGTGATAGGTGGCCCTCTTTTGCCCATGCTTTCACGAGGGGGCCGAGCCCCATCCCCTGCAGCACTTCCACCTGAAGGTGGCACAGGGCTAATGGAGAAGGAGGTCTCAGGCTGGGCACTGGACCTGTTGGTGCCAGGTGCCATGGCCAGCTGAGGTGGGACAGGTGGGTCCGCTGGGACTGGCCTTCCAATACGAACTGTATTTTGGAAAATTTAATAAAGATATGGGTTAGTAACAGTCAACAGCATTCCCAGTTAGTTATAACAGCATGCAGAAGTATTCCCATTAACCCAACACCAGAGTTTCAACAGTTGAAAAGCAAGCCTAACACATGCATATATAGAACAATAGTGGACATTACAACAGCATGCAGGTTTAATTTATGACAACAGGCCACCAATATTGTGGTATTTGAACAGGGCACATGCATAGAAATTAATGCAAATATTTATAAACCAATAGGACATATGTCCCAACAAATGTTTGGAGATTAGACTTACCCATCGAGGTGTGGAATTGAATTTTTTATGCACATACAGTAGGGTGGAAAAGATAGCTCAATTAACAACTTATATATCCTTCTAGTTTACACTACATTCCTATTAACTGCAGTTATATGTCCCTTGCATGTATTATTACACTACCCAATGTCCTTCTATTGTGCAATTGGATTTTGCTAGATCATTATATACATGAGCTGTATCTGAAATACAAACTGTCCAGGATGGAGATGTTACTGCTACATATTTTGAGAGTTGCTCACACAAACACTACTGCTGTGATGGTACACTAACAGCTCTACATTCATATAATTATTTAGATATGTTCAGGTGAAATTATCAGTTATATGTTAACAGCTCCCTACATTTCTGTCAGCACACTGACATTTCTGGGGAACACAATACCAAGCTACTCATGTGCCAGATTAACCTGTACATGCTGGTTATGAACCAACAGTTAAGGGCTGTAAATATGCATAAAAGCTACTGGCACTCCCTTCATCCACTTTATATAGGCCTACCCAAGTGTGGGCTAACTAACACTGCTTAATACAACAGTACTATTTCTAAAATGCAACAGTACAACAACATATCAAAGAAAATCACAGAGGCGCACTCCAGGAATTAGATCTTTATTAAAGAATTATTACACCTTTATTTATTGGGTTAAAACACTTTTCTGAAGACTCTCTCATTTATTTTCTATAACAGTACATGCAGAATAATTACTAACCTGCCTGGTGATGCAGCCTTTGCAGCCTATCTTCATGGGCTTGCTGATTCATGGCCCAGACACCTGCAGCTGTGAAGTAAATGCAGTGATAATGAGACATACCTATCCATAGTATAGACAAGAATAGCAATTCTTAAATACTTAATACAATGGCTACTTACTCAGTACTGGAGCATTTGCCATGCCACAGGCCTCCTGGATCCACTGGTCCAGCTGATCCTCCTTGCGTCTCTTCAGGTCAGAGTAATGGTGCCTGACCTGCTCACCAGTCCGAGGAATGCCAGTTGCACTGGTGAGATCATGAGGTAGACAGTTCCAGGCTTCCATTTTGTATTGGGTGGCCTGGCACCGGCCCCACAGGAGTCTTTCCTCATGATTGTGGATAAGGAGCCAAACCATTACTTTGGTCTCCTCAATGCCCCAACGTTGCACTCTAAATCGAGTGCCTTCTCCAACACTGGCCATGCTGACTGCAGAAGGGAGCTACAACCAGTTATGGCAAGTATTCCCACCCGTGGAGCTTAAATATGCCTCATTTCCCACACTTATTTGTGATTGGCCAGTTTTGAAAAAACTCAGCTGTAGGCACACCTGCTTAGTTGATGTTAGCAATTTTTAATATTCCTTTGATAGATATGTGTCTGTTGAAAGTGCATGGTTATGAAATGCTGTCATGGCTTAGTGGTTATGTAGTGTGACTATAGTGCACAGTATCCCGAGTTCAATCCCTGTCACTGTTTTTTATTTTCCTACTGGCAAGACTTGAATGGTTAAGGTACAGTGAAGGAGGTGTGGCCGTATTTAACTGACTTTTCTCAACTTTGCCCGACATTGCTCAGCGTTGTTCAACGTTGACTGATGTTGCCTGACATTGCTTGACATTGCCTGATGTTGTGCTGGTTTGCGCGGTACACAACTACACGCAAACATGTTCTGTTTGCACTAGTTTGCACATTGCGCAGCTCTGCGCATAGACATTGTGCTAGTTAACGCAGTGGTCAGCTACAAGCAATTAAATAAAAATATGCTCAATACTGGTAAAATGTGCTTAGCAGTGCTTTACATTGCTTAAAATAATTTACTCATGCATCAGTATGCATATATATATATATATATATATATATATATATATATATATATATATATATATATATATATAAAATTCATTCATTACTACATATAACATTTCAATGCTTTTTACAAAACTTTAAATAATACATGTCAGGAAATATTTTTGTATACAGATTTCCAGCAGAAAATGAAAAGTGTAGTGGTGGGACTCAAACCAGGAATGCCTCCTCTTTGTGCGAAGGCTCTAACCACTACGCTATCACTATTTTGCTTAATTTGCATATATTTTTCTTATTATCCTCTTCAGTGTCTAAACTGCTAACTGTAGCTAAGCAATGGGAAAACCTGCACAAACATGCACAAATATGGGCAGCTATATCGGAAATGAAAAAAAAAAATTCTTTTACTTTTTATATTTGTACGGGTTTACTATATTGGGGAGTTTAGTGTTAGAATGTACACATGTGAGCGGACTCGCTCATGTATCTAGACATTTCCCGAGTTTCAAACTTGCAGGGGCATGGATTTTTGGACTGATCGGCAGTCTGACATGCCCCCTACACTCGTCCATGCTCTGTGTTAGTTCTAGAGTTGAGGCAGAGCGCCCTCATTAATATGCATGGTGCGCTGCCGTCTTACTCTTAGACTGGCTCTTCCGTGTAAGACTAATTTAATCTTACACGGAAGATTAGTGAATCCTGGGGTATGTCTTGTGAATGCTTTGGTGTCCTGGGTTTCTAATCCAGAGATGGTTGCTCTTGTGTGAAAAGAATAAAGTTTAAAGAGCATATGTTCATGGTGAAACAAAAGAATGTTGAGGAAATATCAGAACTGTACATTTTGACTACTTGATTTATAACATTTCCTCTATTTCAGTGTCCTTTTATTCTCTTCATCATTTGTGAATCATTTGTCATTGTGAACACATTTAATTTGGGCTGCCTTCTGTAGCAGAAACAAGGCTGATGCCAGTGCATCATTGTCAACACTCTAAATAGTACTCATTGAAGAAAATGCACCTTTCAGTTAACTTTTTCATTGGTACAAGGAGTTAAGTGCAGACAGCTTAGAGAAGAAAGGAAAGTGATGCACAGTTCAAAACCAGTTAACTGATAATTTTTCAGAAGTGGGTCTGAGTACATATTTACACACATTGTGTTATATCATTGTGTTGTTGAAAACTCAACTATTCTAAGTATTGCTAACAACATGTGAGCTGATGTCTGTCCACTTTCTCATTATAGCTTCATAGATTCATAGGTGGGTACTAGGCTAGCTTCCCTTATGGGACATTTTAAGCCTAGGCAGTTTCACTTTTTGTGAGCAAAATAACCTATCCCATTTGGTTATAGATTGTCCTTTCCCATCCCATTGTCGATAATTATACATTACTTCTAATGACAATAAGTGGGATCACCTCATAGATACGTTGAGGGGACCCTTGCATGGGATAAAGCATTTATGACCTGCATCTGTCCATTAGTAGTACAGAGTACACTCCTGGGGTAAATATTCTGTTTATCCATAGATCTAAGTTGTGCTTGAAAGTGGACAGGTATGAACTTTGTTTTATCTGGATGGGTAGTCTGTTCTTCAGCAGCAGTATCCTCTGCAAAATGTACCTGTCCTTCCAAACTGTTCTGTTGATGTTGCAGAAGAGGTTTAGATCCCTAGACCAAGTATTTCTGATGCCATTTGACTTGTAGATGTGAATAAATCCATCAGTAATTGGCATACCTCTCAACTGCCCAGGTTTTCACAGAATATCCAGATTTTGGGCTCATATTTTTGGTCTGTTCCTCATAAAATGTGTGGTTTTCTGGAAAATTACTGGGAAGACCTGAAGATTAAAGTCATTAAATAATGACATACATTTGAGTTTTAGACTTCTAATCCTTCAGAAAATGTATGTTAAAACAAACCCTGTTATCCTAGCAACTTACTGAGTTTCTAAAAGCAATATTAAAAATATGTCCCTATTCTTTGGCCTTTGTCCCCCATTTTGTTGGGCTTTGTCCAAATTTCTTGCACTAAGAGTTTGAGAGGTATGGAGTTTTGTCAGAGGATACCTAGTAAGCCAAACACAGGTCACCTCATAGCAATGTGGAGGGTGCCTAGTATAGTGACAGGACTTTGAGTCAGCCCATGTAGGACATGTTGTTTAGGCCTTGTATCCTTTTAGTAATGTATTTCTGTGGGCACTTCAGTTGTTACATGTGTCTGGACAGATACATGGCAAAGGTGGCATTATATTCAATGATTTTTCTAATGGAGGCTGAGTAATGGGGGGGGGTGATGACATCTCTAAACCAAAACATAATCCTTTTGTTTATAAGCTGTGCAATATAGGAGGGCTTCCTTACAACAATAGATACATGTTGATCAAAAGTTACCTCAATGTCCACATAAGTTTCCAAATCCCAAACAATTGGGTTACCTCTTGGGAAAATATTGTCAATTTGGTACTTCCCTGGGGTAGATGACTTCCCAAAGGATACACTAATGCATTTTTTTGGCATTTAGTTTCAGACCATGATTTTGGCACCAGTTAATAATTTGAGACAAATCTTCTTGCAGGATGGCTAAGTCATTTATTATATAATTATGAAATTAATCTATTAATTTTTTTATTAAAATAATCAAATTATTATAAGTTATGTTATTATTTATTTGGCAGACACTACATTTCTCATACTTTTTGCAAGATATTGCATCTGTGATGTGTCAAGAAGAAGTGAGATGGATGACTGTATCACTCGAATGCATTTGCTGCTCTGGAAATTACAAGGTATACCCATTGACTGAATTAATTTTCCTGTTGGCTGTTTTTCTCAAACTTTTTTTTTCTAATGGCTTTTGCATTTCCACTCTGCTTGATAATGTGCAGACACATTTCACTCCCTAAGGAAAAAGGTGAACATTTTAATTTAGGCTGACTTCTGTAGCATGAACACGCCTGGTGGCAGTGTGCAAAGGGTAAAAATGTAATTTCAGATGACTTCAGTAGCATAAACAATCTTGGCAGTACTACATGGCTTTCAGCACTCTGGATAGAACTGTGAATAGTACTCGGTGAATAAATTCAACATGCCAGTTTATTTCGCACTGTGGCACAAGGTGTAAGTGCAGGGATTACAAAGAGCAAAGACAACTGATGAAAGGTTCAAATCCAATTGACAGCTATTTTTACAGAGATGGTCAGAATGCCATTTGTCACAACATTTGGAGTAGGAATGTCACAGTAAAAGCACATGAATATCATAACTATTGTTAATGCAATAAATGTATAATTACTGCTTGCTATAGCAGCCTAATATAACGTGTGAAAATTATGTTAAACATGACAATGATGATATCTCATATAGAATGAATATAAATAGGTATGATGTTCATAATATTTTTGTTCTAATTACTGACTTGTCACATATCATAAGTATGTGTTTATGTTAGTATGTGTTACAAAGTAAGTAATCTAACCCATCATGTCTTACTCAAGCCATACAAGTGCATGCATCTGACATATGCTTACAAATACAAACACTGCTTTTTACAAAGAAATGCAATCCCATGACTAAGTCACAGAGATATATCACAGAGATACAGTTTTCTCTTAAGTATTAATATGTGCAGTCTTAAATTAGTATACCTGTAATTTCCATGTCGACAAGTAAGTTCTCATGTGCAGTGACAGTTAGTGAGCAAAGTTTAGCATTTTATCCTTTTTTATTGTTGGCTTGATTCCCAGGTGGTACTACTCAAGCTTACCAAGGACTAACTCCCAACATTACAATATGTCACATTCTTCCACCAACCAACCACAAATATATCCAACACCATAAATAATATCAGTGATCAGTGTTTAACAATGGAACATGTCTTAACAGTTTGAACTTTGCACATGGCGAAATCTCACTGCCATTTTTAACACCTTCACTGGTTCTTAATGTACTCAGTGCCAATTTGTGTGGTAAGCATTGCTGTATTTCTAATAGTGCAAATGCAATTGGCAAGGCTGTGTGTCTTTGTGCACAAGCTGTTGCACATGACAATTGAATAGGGCTCCAATTCTGCCCACGTTTCCAGGTTGACGGCTGCAAACATGGCTGGCAACAGTAGGGATAGAGTTCCATTTAGAGAACAAAGGTGGAGTGTTGAGAAGTTTTCGTGGCACTCCTTATGAACCATTTCAGCCAGAGGTTACTGATGGAAATATGTAATGGGTCTCAGTGGAAGCCTGAGTCTTAGAATAGTTTGGGGAAAGTTGTGTCTAGTGCAACTGGCATCACATGCTCTGGGCAACAATGTTGTCACTACTGCAATGACATGAAGAGGCACAAAAGGGACCTCCTTAGCTGATGGGAGGATGAATTTGACTTCAAACATGAACTCAGTTGTTTAAGTATACTGACCCATAACCTGTCTATGATATGGCATGAATTAGCCAGTCAATGCAGTTATTCATTATGTTTACATATATCTTTTACATTTCTTTTTCTACTGTATAGCTGCATCAGAGATGGCAGGAAACTGTGAGGTGCATCAGGAGAGGCTAACTCACCTCAGACAGGCCCAGGGTAATTATGCATCTGTTATGATTGCAAGGCCTAGATGTGTTCTCAGTCCATTGCTGTATGCCATAATAAGCAGGAATACCCTTAGTTTTTATATCAAGCCTACATGTCTGTTCCAATAGCTCTTGGTTACTGCATTAGGCAATTAGTGCATCAGATGAGTTGTGTGTGGACTCAGTACTAAGAAACAGGTATTCAGTTTTTTTTCACAGGCTACTATTTATAAGGTATTTTAACTTTAATACTGCACAACATTATTCAGATTTTGCAAATGTAGTTATTACCTTAGAAAGCAGATATCTAATATGGCACAGTGAAATACATGATTCTATTAGTCATATTATACCATCATGATTGAATGATTGATTTTATGACACATTTATGCCTTCCCATCATATCTGGATATGGCCAAGTTATACTTATGTACTTGTCATATTGTTGGATGTATTGAAATAATTAAGTAATGTGACATGCAAATGATTTAATTCTCATTTTATTTTGAATCCTCCACCCTAACTTTCTTATTTTTCATACAGTGCTGACACAATGACCATCATCACAAGGATGTAGACTGACCACTGGGATTTGGCCCTCCATACTTCCACAGGTAGCTCTGTTGGCAGCATCACAGGTAGCACAGTCACCCATCACATCTGTGTCACAACCTGTCAGCACTGTCTCTACAGCTCTTCACCTAGCTGCTCCACATGCATCAGGTGACCCAGCACCTGCTGCTGGTACACTCTGGGAGCAGTAGTACTAGTGGAGATGGTGATTATGTTACCAGACAGGAGCTGAAAGAATTGTTGGAGAGCATTATGGAGAGGGGCCTTGGTGCCTGAATCAGCAGAGTAGAAAAAGTCCAATTTCATATTGCCAGGAGAATGCGACAGCAATCACTGATCCAAGCACCTGAAACATGAGACAGTGATGACAGTTCTGAGGGTGAGGACTATATTCTTACTGAACTCAAGCTGGATGTGGATGCCCTACTTATCCCCAGTCATAGTCTCCCCCAACATTTTGTGTACATCACCAACCCCGACTGTCTTATATGGCCTGTATTTCTGTGCCTGCTACCTAAACTACCCAACCTATCTGACCCTCTCATTCTTAGTACCTTCCCCAACATTCCTCCCTCTAAAAAAAATGGGCACCTATCTTACAAAAAATGTATCTAGCACTCCATTTCACTTATGTGTCATCATGACACACTTAATTTGGTCCAATTAACTATGCAACATCATTCTGTTGTTGCCATCCATCACTGGTGGGGTGATTCTCCAATGACATGGAATTCTTTGTACAATTCTACATTTATGCTCTATTGAAGTGGATAGCTATGTTGCTCTACCACCAGCCTCCTGCAAATTCCTGTATACTTTTTTGTGTGTCCTACCCTCTACTCGCCACCTGCAGTTTCACTACTGTCTAGCAACCTCTTTTTTAAACATTTAATCTGGTGAAAAAGTAGAATCACATAGAACACGCAAGACCAGAAATGGCTCATTGAAAAGCCTTTACTATTTGGCCTGAGCATTTGCGCAGAGGTTGGCATTACACACCAGTCCTGAATGTCGGTGAATGCCATTCAGCTTCCTAGGTCAAAAGCTGAAGATTTTAATTGGGCTGCTGTAGTCTGGTTATTTTTGCACAAATGGGCTAACATCCACTGTGTTATGGGAATACAGAGTAAAGGCATAGTAAAGGCACTACTGTGAAACAATTACTCTGACAGTTCTTAGACTGCCAGATGTGATGATAGAAGGTCCTATCTGGCATTTTTAGATAATTCCACGCACTGTAGACTATTTCTGCATAGTGTCATAGATTCAATTACAGCTGTAGCAAAATTTTTTATTTAATTTCATTTTATATTCCTATCACGTGGTTAACTGCAAACATATGTATTTATCTCCCTTTCCAACATTTCCGTAACATGTCATTTGAATAGTGCAACAAGGCATCATTTGCAAAAACAATGCAGCCCTAACAGGAATACTTAATAATACACCTTTATCCTGCTTATGTCTTAATGTTAGTTACACTTTCTTACCCCTTCTTGTTCCCTATAACAAGCACTTTATCTTACAGATAATGACAGATTAATAATGACAAAATAAAGTAACACAACATGCAGCTGGTGCTGCATGTCCCAGAAAAAATACTGTTGCTATTCCTCTCTCCATCTCTCTCTCTCTCTGTCTCTCTTTCTCTCTGTTCACACCTTCTGCTTCAATAAATTGTCACTGCCCTTCAATTGTATGATTTAAAGTGCATGACGCAGGAGTTCATTTGTGGTGTCATGTGATGAGACAATCTTTAGATTAATAAACAGATTTGTGCTTATTTTAAAGTGCACTAATCCGGGCATTAGCTAAGTGTTACTGACAGTTTTTAGTAAACTTTTTATGTGTAGCTGTGTCCTACATATTGATATGAGCCAGAATTATCTTGCTTCTGCCAGGATCTCTTTGGTCCCATCCTCTATCTGTCTCCCTTGTCTATGTATCTTCTCCCTTCTGTGTCATCAGTCTTTCACCTCTGCATTTGCACAATGCTTGGCGATGATCACCAACTGTAGCTGAGGCTAAATGGCAGTGCACATGCTATGGCAAAGTCCTGCAAGTTTGTGCCTTTGGCCAGTTTACTCTGATACCCTTCATGTTACTGTGCTTAACTACGTGTAGTCAGGCTAATATTCTGTTGAACAAGGTATAGAGTTGAATGTACAGTATTCAGTTATCTTGACGGTGAAGAAGAGTAATATGTACATTCTCCTTGTCTGCAATTTGTCATCATATTGGAGTTTTGCAAAGTAGGAGTTCTTGTGTGGCATGTTTAGGTAATACTTAGATCTGTACATTTTTTTGGAACAGTGTCACAGTTCAAATCCAGATATTTACCAAAGTGTTTTTCACTGTTATGACTTCTGTGGGAATAACTGTTGACTACACCTTTTCCTAACACAGCATTATCATGCCACTGTATTAATGTGGTTGCTTTCTATTGTGAAGCCTGTCTTGTACAGATGTTGCACAAATAATTAGTATGATAAAGCCAATAGTAACACAACTCAAATATGTGATTCCTCTCACCGATGGTCCATGTCTTCCCACCTGTTCTGTGTCATCAAATATAACTCATTGACTCCAAACTGTTTTCATAAGTCATGTTTCTACCAGCAATGCCATGCTTCGCCCCTCATGTATATCATAATGCACCTATAGAATACATATAAGGTTTGAAGAACTGCAACTGCTGGTAATTCCCATTCTGTATTCAACACCTCAAGATATAATTAGACATGTCTGACACGTTGCCATCGGCAGTGCAATTGAGCTTGCCAGCACTGCACTTCACGCAAGAGAGTAAAAAATGATTTAGAATAAATAATTCTTTGTTTAGGTTGTACAATGTCTGTATGTCTGCAATGAATTTGGAAAATAGGTTATCTGGATTTTGCAGTGATGTTGACTTAGTTAAGTCAGTCTGTTAATGGATGTCTGCAGTCAAATGGTTACACTTTCAACTGCATTACAATGTTGGCTAACCTATACACACATGATCTAGAAATGTTATTTTGAAGTGTACTGTCATATTTAGGAAGTATCTGTTTGTATTGTCAATGCACATTGTGCAAGCATGAGGCAAGGCAAGTGACAATGACACTATAAATGTTTACTATTTCCATGCAATCATCCTGGAATGAAGTGTCAGGAATGCTTGATTTATAATCCAGTGGTTTACAATTGTGATTGTCATTGGTATCCCACACTGTGAAACAGGTACGTGTCCTTCACAGTAACACAATGCACATGAAGGGCAGTATATACAATCTTAGCAGAAAAGGATGTCATTACATGGGACAAGCACAGTGCTTTTATTTTGGCCTGTCCCCCATATGCATTTGTCCCAAACCCTGTGATGCCCAATACCAGCAATTCCAAACAGTGAAGCTTTGCTTTTTACAAATGTAGTTTTTCATATTTCTAAAGTCAGACTTCTCCTGTAGTATTGTGCTCTCTAGTTTGTGTAATTAGATAGGAAGAGAGTTCAGTTCTCAATGTGGTGACCGTGTGTGTGTGTGTGTGTGTGTGTGTGTGTGTGTGTGTGTGTGTGTGTGTGTGTGTGTGTGTGTGTGTGTGTGCATGCATGCACATGTGTGTGAAGGGGAGGGGGTCTAATGACAGGTAAGTAATACATCAGTGCCAAATGTGCTGTGTCCACTTTCACTGAGGAAAATACATTTAACTTTGGGCATGGCTCTCTCTGCACTGTGTCCCACTTTTAATAGACACATTTTGTCTGTAACACATTGATGAGGTAATCCAGTCAAAAGTGCACTGTCTTCCCTTAAGAGTCAGACTTCTTCTTTGACACTTATGACTGATACTGTGTTCTCTAGATTGTGTAATTAGATAGGTAGACAGTTCAAATTTCATAGTGGGGAACTTGTGCGTGTGGTTTCAATGTCTGGTACATATAGCTTCCTGAATGGATATGCTGTATCAACTTTCAGTCAGGCAACAATTTTAATATGGGAGAGGATGACCCATCCCCTTTTACCACAAGCATCTTCTATCATCCCACTGATGAGGTTATCATGTCAAAATTGCACACTGTGCCCTTACAACCCAGATTTTTCATGTGTTACTTGCAGCTAATTCTGTATTGTATTGATTAAGTAATTAGATATGTATGGAATTTGAATCTAACACTGAGTTAAGTAATGTGCATGTAGACTGACATGTACAATTGTGTCCATAACAACATCCCTTAAATAAACTTCTACTTCAGAAATAGATTTTCACTGGCAGAGGATTACCCTATAGATTTGTATTCCTGTCAGACAATAAACAGTTTTGGAAGCACAATGCTTACATCGGATTATCAAAAATGAACCACATCAAAGTGGTCATATGAGTTACCATGAGGCACTGGCTGTGAATACTTGTTTCTCCAGACTGCAAAAGTACAGAGGGAGGAGGTTAGAATCCAGTAATGATTGACTACTGTCTGTAGGTGTTTGTCTGTCATTCTGTGTAGAGAAGGTTTCTAATGCATGCAGATGTGTAATGTTGCTGTGCAGTTCAACCACTTTCATACATTTTAGAAGAACACCAATGCATGAAAGAATGTTGATGCTGTCCATTCAAATGTTTGCTGGGGATTCCTGTTAAAATGATTTTTTTTTCATTTTCCACACAGAAATGCTTCACTGTATACTGATGATGTCATGTCATGACAGCTGGCAATCCCATAAGAACTACAAAGGCTTTTCCTGTGGCGTGAGGACAAATAACTATGTTCTGTATGCTGTTGCTTGAGTAAGGCATGCATTCGAATCCATGATTATCCACACATTCTGCCTGATTGCCATTCTCTCCAACTGTATTGTGTATCACATGTGTCTGGTATACCTAAAGACGTGTTTGGTTATACCTAAAAGCAGGCAATGTTGTGTGAGGAACAAACATATTGCAACAGTATTTTGAAGAAATGATCGACAAGCATATCCCTTGAAGGAATAACATGATGTTGCAGCTTCAAAGACCAAAATATATCACATATGTAGCATTGATGGCACCATGGTGTATTCGTTTTCCCACTATCAAGCAGCTTCTGTCATCACATAATTAAGTGCACAAAACCCACATTGTCTGTCTGTAATCATTACATGCCCTAATGCTGTTATGCATGAATGACATCCATAAATGTTATAATGTGTACAATTACAGAGGAGGAAACTTTCCCAAAGTTTTTTATCTCTTAAAATTGCAACATAATCATATGATGTAATGACTTCACATAGGTGAAGTCTGATAGCTTTGTTAAGACTTGCACTGTGGCACGTGTTTTCATACACATGTAATGTTGTGATAAACAGTATCTCAGCATTATTCTTTCATCATTACATGCATATGAATCACATATGGCACAAATGATTTGTGCACATTTGTAGTCAGTGGACTTACACAGCTTGCTGTTCAATTCCAGCTAAGAACATTCTATGAATGTGCTATCATTAGATAAACAACACTGGATGAAAATATTTTTTAAGTTTTACTTTGGAGAAAGAAATATTAAGTCATTTTGTAATCTATTGCCAGTGAAGCAATTGTTCAGTGAATGGCTTGGCATGAGTCCTCCTGTATCACGTGCATTTAGTAATGACTTGCATAGCACACAGAGAGCATGTGTTTCATACCTGGGACAATGTTATTCGACAAAACATCAGGAGCAACTTACATGGCTGAGAAACATTTGATATTGCAATGCTCACAGCTGTGTGAACATTAACATAATTATCTCCTTGCTATCACTCATATTTTATGCATTATCCTCACATATCCTTTAATAATTCACACATTAATTTAATTTCTTTGTGTGAAGATCTATTGTTATGTGGTCTGGCAAACTTATTCAATACACAGCTCTGTAGAGTCCCTAGTATGATAGGCAGGGGTTTGAATCTGGTAATATCTATCTGTCATATGACTACATCAGACAGGAGTGGCTATTGATTGCACAGTCAGAGGGCACCATTTTTAAGGCATTAAACTCTAAGGTAGGATATTCATACCTGTTACAATATGGAAATGCTGTAAACTCTTCAACTGCATTCATCATGACACACACAGTATGCCTATAAGCACTTACACGAGTGCATGGATTGTGCTATCCCTAACAGAACCAAGATGCTATCCTGCAAAAAAAGGAAGCCGAACTGGTGGTCTCCTGCCATAAACAAACTCTACAACAGAAGAAAGAAACTGTTGCAAAAAAGAGCAAAATCCCATGATTGGAGGAACTCATAAAATTAAAACAGCATTCTTAAAAATAGTAAAATATTTCAACTCACTTTAGGGCTTCAAAGGTCTCTCTTTCAAAAAGGGTTTTAGGGAGACTTTTGCATTCAATCCCGGAGGTCTGTCTGCCTGAAGTTTAAATATCCATTTTTTCTCTGCCACTTCTGTTTTATTTTTAAAGTCTTCTCCCCTTAAATCTTCATCTAAAATTTCCAATACAAAGAAACTAAAGCTATGACAAAAAAACTGAAACTTCCAATACAAAGAAACTAAAGCTATAGTTTTAATTTTATGTGTCTGATACTGTGTCTTTAATATGTTAATTGGTTTGAGATGTCACTGATTGAAATGGTTTTAAATGACATTGTTTCCCAAGAGAATGTTTGTCTGATGAAGTGATGAATACCATGAAAGCACTAATATCTTTAATACATTTTGCTACTTTTCGTTTACCTGCTGTAACTGAGGCTGTTTCTACTATTTGTGTATTAATGTAATTGTTTTCTTGCCACCTTACAACTTTATTTGGCATGAGGACTTACATAACACATCTTCCTATGTGGCATAATGCCAAATCATCATAAAGTGCGACTGGGTCTACGTTCAGACACTTATTTGTTTGTCTGTGTTGTTTACATGCTGTTATGGCTCGCATTTGCTGTAATGTCTTGTTAGCATGTCTAATATTATCCTATATTAGATGCACTCCATCTAAAAATGGAGATCTTGAACTACTGCTTTACTAGAAAGGCTCACCCAGACTCTGCTACATTTTGCTGTGAGGGAAATGTTAGTTTGCTTTTTATTTGTTGTATGTTGTATTACTTTATTGCCTTTTTCTATTTTGAATATTACAATTTGTTTTCTTTACCTTGTGTTTTACTTGTATTCTGCTTTTAACTGCATATTAAAACTTGAAAAGAGACCACAGCTCTGTCTCTTGTGAGTCAAGCAGAATTTTTCCCCACCCTCCCACCTGGTTACTGTTGTCGTCTTAAACACCACTGCCTTTCTAGAAGCCTGCCTCTTATGTTAATTTGACCATATATCTCATTTCCTCTCTACTTTTACTGGCTTGTGTGAGTAAGGGAAAAATTATAATTTTGAGAAGTCACTACCCTTCAACTGTTTAAATGTATAGGCCATCCTACTGTATTCCATAGTACCAGAATACAAAAGTGGCCACCCCATTTCAATCTATCTTGTTGTTTTAAAAACAGTGACTCTCCACTAAAACTTACATTTTTAGACAGGTAAAACTTAAGTTACCTACTTTCACATCTAACTCCTCTAGTGCACACTGCAGTGTTTAGGATAATGCATTTTTTTATCTTACCTTTAAGCATCCCTGTGACTAGCACTTGCTCTAAAACCAGCTGGAATGCACTAGGAAGCCTTAAACTGATACAAGCACTCAACTCTCTTTGCTTATAAGGAGAAATTAATCATAGACACTAAACAGCTTATAATTGCAAAGTACCTTGCTAAGGTAAGGGAAAACAGCTCTTGCACTTTACAAAAGAAAAGCACAAAACCAGGCATGTCCTAGAGTCAGCTTCCAGTGATTTCTCCTGTCCACCTGGTGAATCTGGGCATACTGGGGCAATGCAGCAATTGCCTCATGTACACAGAGAACCCTCTCCTTCTACCACCCAACACTACAACCTGCGAGAGATGCACTTACATAGACAAACTGGAAGCAAAGCTCTCTCCACCCAAGATTATGCTAGACAGTCATGAGGAGAAGGTCAACACCCACACTACACCTAAAGCAACATATAGCCCTTCTAAACCCACACCACCAACACCCTCACATAGCAACACTAATACCTCATATGTGGAGGCCCTTAACAGTAACTTGCCCAAGCAGTAAGGACCTCCAAAGCTGAAATGCAAACACCAATCACAACTAAAGTGTCACATAGCTCACAACACAAGTGTGCCACCCAACAACAGCCCTTAAGGCAAAACAATGTACCCATCACTTTAGTCATAGGTGACTCTATAGTCAGGCACACTGATGTCCTACTCACCAGGCTCAACAAGGAGAAAATTACAGTCAGCTGCCTGTCGGGGGCCTGGATTCACCGCATAATGGATGCACTCAAGTCACTCCACAACAAGTACAAATAAGACTCTGTCATTGTCCATGTTGGAGTAAATGACTTGAGACGTACCTCCCTGGATTACATGAAAAAAGACATAGAAGAGCTCTTGGATCATGGGGCCCAGGCAGGTATGACCCTAGCCCTGAATAGCATCCTGCCTTCACCCAGAATTAAACCACAGTATAAGGACAAAATGATTGACTTCAACAATTGGCTAAGCTTCTGGTGTCATTCAAAGGGGATCCAGTATCTGTCTGCCTGGGACGAAATGATTGACAGACCACGATGCTTTGCCAGAGATGGTCTGTACCTGTCATCCTTGGGATTCAGGTTACTGGCTAAAGATCTTGCCAACCCTATAGTGCCTTTTTTAGGCAATGTTCAAAGGACAAAACCACCACTGTAATAGGTACAAGCATGCAAAATCTGAAGGCAATGCTACTCAATGCTAGAAGTCTAAACCTCAAAATGCACTCTCTCGAGACATTCCTAAAAATTGAGAACATCAGTATCTGTGTAGTAACTGAGACCTGGTTCAAGGCTCCAGAGACCACTCCTGCAATACCAGGCTACACCACTTACCACACTTTTCGGCCACCAAAACAGGACCAAAACACTAAAGGTGGAGGAGTGTCCATATTCAGCAAGGATATTCACACCACCAGGCTAGTTGCCCAACACAATGCATCTGAAATTCTCCAGGTGCAACTAACACTAGATAAGACTGTAATCCAAATTGTAGCTTGCTGCAGATCCCCTGCCATGCCCCATGATTCTCACTACACCTTTCTAAATATATTGAGAAATATTAAGATACAACCAAACACCCTAATACTGGGCGATTTCAACTACCCTGCAATTAACTGGCAAAACTACTCATGTACCAGCACCTCTGCCCAATGGTTCTTGGAATTCATAAATTCCAGTGACCTGGATCAACTAATCCATAGTCCCACCAGGGGGTCCAATATCCTAGACCCAGTCACTGCCAACATTGGAAATTGATGATCCACACCAATGGTCACCCCCTCGTTGGTCAGGTCTGACCATAAGCTAATCACCCTTGACATTCACATCCTTCCCCCATGCCCCCAGTAAGGAAACCTCCATAAAAAACTTCTCTAAAGCCAATGTCATGCTACTCAAGTCAGAAGTGACAAACTTCATGACACCCATGCAGACGGGAACTGAAAGTTTGACTGCTGAATCCTACACTAAGGTACTGTATGTGCACATCCACTTGTGCATGAATCGTGCCATCCCAAATAGAACCAAGATGCTCTCCTCCAAGAAAAGTAAACCAATCTGGTGGTCTCCTGCCATAAACAAATACAACAAAAGGAAGAAACTGTTACAGAAAAGAGGAAAATCCCAGGATGCAAAAAACTCCCTTATCAGCCTCAGTAAGAGGCTGAGATTCCTCATAAAATCCTCCAAAGCTAGTTATGAAAATAAAATTCCAAAGATTCCAAAGACAACCACAAGGCATTCTATAGCTATATCAAGAATCTAAATAGCAATGCTTAAATCTGCTCTGAGCTACAACAGAATGGCATTAAATATACTGGTCCCAAGGATATTGCCAATATCTTGGCAGATCGATTCAGTGCCAACTTCACCCCCCTCTCACCCCCTAAAGGGCCCATCTCAATACCAAAAGATTGCCAAATTCCGGTAATAACTGCCAGACAGGTACAAACCACACTCTTCAAAGCTAAGAATACAGCATCCATGGGACCAGATGACATCCCGGGCTGTGTACTACATGAACTACAAAATGAACTGGCACCTCACCTAAGTGTCATGTTTAATCATAGCCTCACCTCAGGCTTCTTGCCTGCTGAGTGGCACACACCTACAGTTATCCCACTCCACAAGGGGGATGCACCTTGGATCCTGGGAACTACTGCCCCATCAGTCTGATGAGCCTGATTTGCAAGGCCATGGAACATATTATCATGGAACTTATAAACAAAGACATTGGCAACCTTTAAACACATGACCCCACCCAGTTTGGCTTCGTGAAAGGCTGATCTTGCCTCCTGAACCTGAATGACTTCTTCAAATCAGTCTCCAGTGCAATGGACAATGGTAACACAGTCCACACAGCCTATCTGGACCTCACCAAGGCCTTTGAGACCATCCCCCACTCTGGAATCATAGATAAACTTCCTAAGCTGGGCATTAATCCCTACGTCACTCGATGGGTTGCCAACTGGCTTACTGACAGAACTCACACTGTAAAAGTTGCCGACTCCAAATCCAGGTCCTTACAAGAGACAAGTGAAGTAGCACAGGTTCAATCCTGGACTGCTCCTGTTTGACATCTACTTCTCTGAAGTACAGGCCAACACTAAGGGACTCTGGCTAACAAAGTTCGCAGATGACTGCAAACTGGGAGTCATTACTAAATCCCCAAATGATGTGGATATTCTAAAAAAGGGCCTTACAAATGCAGATTCTTGGTGCCCGAGCCATTGGCACAAGCTCAATGCCAAGAAATGCATAGTTATCCCCTTTAGGAAAAAAACATGTACCCATGAATTACCACATAGGTGGCAGTACACTAAACACCGAAAGTGTGATAAGAGACTTGGGACACAGGTGGACAGCGGTCTCACCTTTGATAACCACATCACCACAACAGTAAGGAAATCCATCTAATGTAGCACACCTCATCACTAGGAGCATTTCATCCAGAAAAAAGGAGGTCATTGTCCCACTGTACTCATCCCTCATTAGACCCATTATAGAATACAATGCCCTGTTTGGCATGTACCTCTCAAGACATTTGCAAAAACTGGAAAGGCCGCAGAAATACTTCACTAAAAGAATTGCAGGCCTAAAGCAGATGCCCTATGCTGACTGTCTAAAAAAACTCCAGCTATACTCTCTCACATATTGTCTACTCAGAGGCATTCTCTGCTTAACATACAAGGCCATGTCAAATCCAGAGCTGTTGGACATGCTACACTTAAAGAAATCCCAATGCCTTAGAGACACATGCTCCAGGGATCTAAACCTTGTCATCACAATGAACAAAACATGCTGAAGGGATAGGTTCCTGACCCAGAAACTCCCCAGACTCTGGAATAGACTGCCCATACATGTCAAGCAGAGCACCTCTTTGGAACTCTTCAAATGGAACCTTGATGATTGGATGGGAGATAGGAAATTCACCCCAGGGATCACGTCAGTTGCTCTGCTAGACAGGGGTCCAGGGAAGTAAATATTGTGGAAAGGAATAGCCAGGGAATTGTTATGGCTAGGCATGTATAGGCCCTAGGATCGATAGCCTAGTACAAACCTATGAACCTATGAACCTACTGCAGTGTCATCAGATCTGATTTTTCATTTGCCACTTGTGTATTTTGAGTGCTATTATATTGCTGTTCATGATGCACATGTATATAAAACACATGCTTGTCTAAGATATGTGTCAATGTACTATATCTCCCATCTAAGGTTGTCCAGTGACAAATGTTAACGTATGTCCCTTTTGGCTGTGCAAGATACAACTGCTCTATGGCTCATGTCTTGTTTATACAGGATGGAGTAGAGGATACAACACTACAATCAGTTATCACACACATATTTCCTGTATATACATATCATATTCAGTAACTTCACTGTATTCAAATAGCTCCTAATGAATCCACTGTACTTGATAACTATTATCTCAACTCGGCATGTTATCAACATTAATATCACATTTACTCCCCTTTCTTACAATGTTGCATTGTGTTCCCTTCACATATATCATTAGTTGTTACATGCCAATTTTTATGTTATGTACATGTTTAAGCACTTGGAAACAGGATTGTTTATTATTACTAGCAATATGGACGTCTTTCTATTGAAAAATGTTTCTTTGTGGAATGATCTCATTGGAATGCAATAACTGTGTACATTTTTTCCATTTACCTTTTCTTCATAATTATCTCTGCACTGTTAACATTGCATTATGTGTAAATTAGCCCAGTGTCACGTTTCCCGCATCTATATGATTACCAGTCACTTACCTTTACCTCATCTAAGTTATCCACATTTGCTCGCATAATACGTTTGTCTACAGCAATTAGTTTTGTTCGCAGTGTGGTGTTCATGCTCCCAGCACTGTCCATGGCCACTGACACTGCTGTTGGCCATGAAATGGTGCTCAAAAATGTTTAAGCGCAATGAGCAGCACGGATATTCAGTGAGCACCATTGCTCATCTCACTAACACACTGCAATTGTATAGGCTTCAAACAAAGCCTACACGATTGTTAAGGAATCGCTGGGGTGGTTATTACAGTATTATTGCTTTCAACATCTTCAGTATCAAAACTCCTTTCCAATTTGTAATACATCAGCCTGTTTATGCATCTGTACATTATGCCATTTCAACTGCCAGTATATGCATACATTTGATGCTTTCTGCAGACTCCACAAAACCCATTACCCTAGCTGCTCATTTTCAGCCCTATCAAAGTTTATGTCTACCAGGTACATCCTTTAGGTATTTGAGAACAGATCGCTATTAAACATGAGACTTTCTCATCTAGGCAATGAGTAGTTTTGCTGAGGGATACAGAGATGAGAAGGGGCACCTTAACCAGCAGCCAATAGGATCCCAATAATGCTTGCCAGAATTTGATATACAGTTCTAACAGCTGCACATGCTATTAATGCCAAATGGCAGAGGTCTAATATCCTGTGGCCATGATTATTCCTACTGGGTGCAAATTTGTTCTATAAAAGTATCATGACTGCAAGTTATGTTACCTGACAACTATCTCATGGTTACAATTAAGTTTTAGCGTTATGGTTAGACTTTTAGGGTTGTGGTTTGGATTAGGGTTGACTTTAAGGGAAGTTTAAGTGAATGGGTTATGGACAGAGTTTTAGGATTAGTGTTAGGGTTAGAGCTATGGTTTTAGTTTCAGAGTTAGGGATAATGTTAGCATTTTGGCAATAAGGTTAGGGTTTTAGGCTTGTGGTTGTTAACCAACAAGCAGTTCCTCTAAAAGAAAAAGAAATGGAAGCAGCTTTTTGATTTTACTTTGCAGGCATAAATCATTTATGTGACTGTGAAAAACAGCTTGCAAAAATGTGTCACTCCTGTCTAGTTGGAGTAGCCATCAGCAATTTTACATGGTCTTATCTATGTAGTAGTTTTAGCACTACTAGATGCTTGAATTCACAACGTATTTTGCACTATTGCTAGACTACAGTAGCCCCTCCCCAGAGGAGGGGAGAGCAAACTATTACCTGATCATTCATGTCCACGCACTGGCTAGAATTGTAATAATGGCTCATCTCTGAACCATGATCACAGACAGATGACTTGTATCTATTCCATCTGGGTAGCAGTTTTACTGTTGTTTAGCTTATAAAGACATGTGTCTTGAGCATTTCTCCTCGGGCCTTCGCTGAGAATTGACTCGTTCCAAGTCGGACTTTCCAGGTTAACAAATGTAAAATAAAAATAAATAAAAATAAAATAAATTTCCATTTTATTATTCAGCTATTCATTGATTAGATTCCACATTGCAGTAAGGCAACACACATGCTCAGCCTAGGGTCACTCCTTCTTAGAACCATGGCATGTGCATATACAGTAGCAACCCATCAGTGCTCACACAAAAACATGCCATTTATAAATATGTTGAGAAACCGACCCCATAAAGGACCACTGCAGAATCTTCTGCAAAACTAGCATAAATCAGGGCATTATAATGTGCACGTAAGAAGATGTAAGTACAAGAAAATATATCTGACATCATTCTAATGAAACAATAAATCAGAGCATATAGTTTCAGTATGCATTAATCAAGAAGGATGATCATCTTGGTAAGCCTGAGGAAAACTAGAAAATTGAAGTTTTTTTTATATATCACTACTAGCTAATATTCCCTCCTTCTCAGCATGCTAATGTCATGTTCATTCTTTATCAGTGTGAAAGCCAATGCACTCATTACATCATCATCATGGTAAATTCCTGACCAGGACTAGAGCCCATAGAGACTTTTGTTCCCTTTCACAGTGAGAATCAGATGCTGAGAGTGAGTCCCAGAGCAATCCCTCACCATTTCAGCCTGTGACTTCCACAATCACTGCCACTCTAGGAAGATTTGTGTGTGCATCCACATATGTCCAGTCCACTAAACATACATACATACAGTGTGGTCATCACCTGCATCCAAAATGCTGCATGCTAAACCTCCATACTCCTTTTCGGATAAGCACTGCAGTGAGGTGAACCATTTGGCTCCACCCAGGATAAGAGAGCTCGAATCGCTCTGCCACTCCCACCTCCCATACCACTATTCAAACCCAGGATGTCAGGGCATAATCTGGGCTCTCTCTCTCTACAAGTCACAGACAGGTTAAAATGTACTCATATTTGTATTAAAGAGCTCATCTGTTTTTTATGCATGAACATCAAGTTCTGCTATGTGTTGTGTCCGACCTATAAAACAAACAGCAGGCTGATCTATGTAACCATATAATGACGGAGCTAATGAACATCATGTACCACATTAGTTAACCCTTTTCTACCATAAAGATATGCTGCTGATGCTTTTAAAGTAGCAGCACGTTTGAAACTTTTTTCATCACCTGTCACATGACCTGCTCTAAGTCCATCTCTTTCCTAATTAAATTATGCAACATTTGTTAAGATGCCTTTCAGAGTAGCTGTTGCAATCATCCACTACCAGCTCTATGAAATAATACTTCCTCATAGATCTTCTCAGCTAATGTATGTTTCCTCTTGTTCTCTTAAGCTCTTTTATGAAAGACAACATCTATACTGACTGTATATAATCACTCAAGGCAATAAAAAGATGCTTTCATGTCTATTTTCCACCTTCTTTCAGCTATGAAATGCAAGTTAATCTCGCCTAGCCCACTTTTATATATCTTCTTGTACGAAACATTGCATCTTTTTGCCATACCCTGAAGTGGCTTTGTACAGCCAGTTTCCTTACAATGATGAGCCCTTAGTGCTCCATTTTATACTCACTGACTCTGTCATTTTTCAAACAACTAAAGCCATACATACCGGTAAAATACTTTTTAGACCTCAGTTTTCCATCATATTTGTAAGACCTCAATCTTTGAACTCCAAATGTATAAAGGATAAATTGTGATTTTTTTTTTCCACAATAATGGCAAATTGAAATATATTGATGTTATACCTATATAACATGGCTCCAGCACCTATGATCCTTGGATGTGATGACTCAGAGGTTGCTGTATCTTGTCACAGCCTTACATTTCTAAGGATTAAAATTGTGGTATGTTGAATTATAACATAAACATTCCATAATGTCCTTTGACCTCAGTATTATGAAGGGAAGATACATGCTCTTTTATTGTATTTACTACCTTAGTCCCTTTGTGTGATTTAGTTGAATGATTAGATTGTTGTGTTGCCTCCAGTTTTTAAAGCATTCACAGAAAAGTAACATCAGAAGTTCTATGGTCTGCTTTGGTTTAACTCATTAACACTTAATGTGATATAGAATGTCGCATCTCTTAATGCCTGTACACATCCTTGCATTCTAGAGCATTTTCTGAAAATTCAACTTAAAAAGCATAACATAAGCAAGGCTTTTCTACTGTGGGGCGTCTTAGACTAACAGTCATAGTGTCATATTATTAATTAACCCTTGCCTTTTCTATTTTTGCCAATTATAAGCTGGTAAGTCACTTAGTTAAAAAGTTAGGCCCAAGAAAGGTCTGGTTGCCATAAGGAGCTATGGGTGTTAACTGGAAGTATATAAAAAAGGCAGTATAGACTCGAATGAGTTAAAGACTAGACACAGATTCCACAGTTTCCAACTATCATTAGAAATGTTGACACTAGCAATCGTACTGGTGCTCTCCCTGCTAGTATAAAGAGATCTGAACTTCATCTCCCACTCTGTATCTATAAACCTGCTCTGCATGACCTTGTTCACAAAACTCTCCAATGGTCCACAGTCTGTCTGACTTGCATTGCATTAAACTACATATCAAGGAGACAAAAAAGACAAGGCTGACTCTCTGATCTGCCCTTTTCGTGTAGCTTCTGCTGCTGTTACCACATCCATGTATTTCTGCTATGGTTGTCCACCTATGCCAGATATAAGTTACTGTAATTGTGTTCTGTTATACTAAATAAATAAGAGTCCATGAAACAAATAAACTGCCCACAATGTGTCCCCTGGAGACTGACGTAGCACAAAAGTCAACCAATTGATTTGTTCATTTTAAGTTGTGTACAAATGTCTTTGTCAGTGAAGTCATCCTAACTGTGCTACTGTGTACATGCTGTATCACACTGACCGCTCCCAAGGCTGGCTTTCATGTGAGGTTCATGCAAACTGCAGGAATGTTGCTGATCGGGTAAGTAAAATGCAATTAGAAATAAAACATACAAAACAATGTTTATTGGCACTGTGTCTAAACTCGTAAGTACCCACTCCTAATTATCAGACTCATGAAATAGCCCTCATCTCAGGAGATGCAATAATTCCAGTGTCATTCTCATACGCCTTTGGGTAGAACTCCCCGTTCTTCTTCTTTCATGTTTGCTTTTTACTGCAAAGTATCAAGGTATGAACACAGGTGTAATCATCTTTGATTAAATTTGAGAAAAGAATTGCACAACAGCTGTTCATTTCATAATAAAATGTCAACAACATTGTATTTTCTGCCTCCACAGCCAACAGTAACTCTTTGTCTATATCATCTGTAGTAAAAGTGACTGTCAGTAAATTCCTCCTAATCCAGCATAAAAGTGTTTACAATATCTATTTATGATTTTGAAGTTACTTAAATTTGGATTTTGTTCCTTTTTAGAATTCTTAAATTATTTCTTACATATCTCGTGCACTTTAACATTATGTGTCAATTCACAAGAAGTTTATGTTCTGCAACCAAGTTTATCACAAAGTTCCAAGCTATTTAAGTTATCTGTTCCTTTCTTTGCTTTTTTCGTCAACCATGTCAGTGAATTGTCCCACTGTAGATCTAATTAGCCACGTGCCAGGCCAAAAAAATGAGAATAAGTGCAGTAAACATATATATGAACAGCTTATAGTAGCCAATTCAACCAGCCTGTTTGGGAGAGGGTAGAAAAAAGCACATCAGATGAAGAAAACCTTTGTGAAACACATGCAGACAGGGGAGAAAGTACAGATGTGTAATAAATTTACCATAACAGTAGATGTTTGAATAGATTATTGTTACAGTGGTCTAACCTAAATGGGTGCTAGCCCCTGTGACTAGCAAGCTTACAAAACTAAAGGGTGTTTTGAATGTGCTCCAACTGTCAGGAGGTTCAGCTGAGCTCCACATAGAGACAGTTGGTGTGCAATAAGCTTTACACATTTCTTTTTTCTACGAAGGAGGCAAGAATGCTGAGAGAACAATGCTAGGAAATAATCTGAATAATAAATTATGTACAAAAGGATGAAAAATCTATATCGTGGCGAAAAAAAAAAAAGGCAAGCAAAGAAGGGGGTTGGAGGGATGGGAGTGTACTGCAACAGTGAACTATTAGAACATCTACTCTTTTGGAAAGTTTGCACAATTATACTGTATTAAATGAGGATTACTGTTGAGTCATTAATGGCAATTCCTGTGAAAAGAAATAATGAAAACCATTCATCGAAATGACCTTCGACGAACAACTGAACAATTTTGTTTTTTGTAGGTGTGCAAGCCTCCCTACACTCCCCATGTTGGTGGACACCCCGCCAAGACTTAGATATACCATCTCCAAGGTCACACAACAGTGGAGAAAAAAGCAAATTCCACTGCTGGTGAAAGTAATTTCAGGATACAGCACTTGCTCTTTTTGCATTCACCGAAATTACATTTGATGACATGATGCGCTCCCATTCAGTGCATAGATATCTGTTGTAGTAGCCTAAGTTAAAAAACATTAGCAAGTGAAGATGTCAGTAAAGTAAGACTCCAGAAGCCCCTGGAGAATGGTCCTAGCAAAGCTTGTTCTGGACCTGTAAAAATAATTAAGTTTTTAGTGTTTTGTCAAAGCATATACAGAGGACAAAGTCACTGCCTCCAGAATGCTTCGAAAGTTCACCCATTCTCAGAAAGACACTGAAGAAGCCAAAGTCCTTGTGAAATGGGCCCTAACCCTGCCTGGAAGAGGCTTATTCTGGTGAATATAGCAAAAAAGCAACAGCATGAAGAAACCAACTGGACATGGTCTGCTTTTACACTTCAGAAGAACCCTAGATATCAGTGAAAAGGGTAAAAAAGCATACAGAAACATCCTTGTCCATGGGAATGAGATGTCTTTCTTCCAGATATATTTGCAAGGAGTATTAGAACAGAATTTCTCTAGCCATCTATTCTGAAAGGAGGCAAACCAACCTACTTGAGGTGTTCCTTGTAGATGTGTCATTTCTAGGAATACCACTGGGTGAAGTTTCCATTCTGGTGGGGCCTGTTCTGGTCCTGCTGAGCTTGTCTGCAGTCAGGTTTTGCACTGATAGAATGTTTAAAGCTTGCATAGTCAAACCAAGCTGAGTTATGATCTCCCAGGCTATCACAGACAGTCTGCAAAGAAGACAGGATCTTGCACCCCACTCTTTTGTTATATACCATATCACTGTGGTGTTGTCTGTGTAAACTTGTAGAGGTCCAGGGGAACAGAGATGATGTGAAAGAATTGATCACTGCCAACATCTTTCTTACATGTATGTGCTATCTATGTGTGAAGGGCTCCACAGAACTTGCTCTTGTATCCTTTTGGAAACCTGCACTCCACACCAAGTCTGAAGCATCTATATTTATAGACAATGTGGGGTCTGGAGAAGAAGTAGGAAATGAGGATTGCAGGAGGTCTGGCCTATCCATGAAAGAATGTCCCTTTCTACAAATCTCAGACCTGGAATCTGAAAGGACAAAGGGTGTAGTTGCTGAATCCAGACTGATCTGGGGTACCAATGTATTTTCCTCATGTGTAGTCTGGCCAGGAGAAGCACAAGAATTATAGATGTCGTGTATCTTAGAATCCTGAGATATTCCCTTGCAGATGGGTGACTTTGATATGAACAACTGAGGAAGGACTGCTGAAATAGCTCTACTTTGGAGGAATAAAGGCTCTTCTCAGGGCAAGATCTAAAACACATCACAGGAAAACAATGCTGTGCGAAGAGATGACAGATTTCTGAAGGTTGATTTGAAACCTAAACTGAGAAGAAGATTATGGACAGTTTGTAAACAATATTAAAAACTGGAAAAAGAGTCTGAAAAGATAAGACAGTTATCCAAATATGGGAATATATAAATGCCTTGAAGCCTGCAATAAGCAATGACTGCATCAAGACAATTTGTGAACAGCCTTGGTGCAATGGAAAGTCTAAAGGCTAAGACAGAGAACTGATAATGTAGCCAAGACACAACAAAATGCATGGACTGCTCAGCAATGGGAATGTGATCATTGGAGTCCCTTCAAACTAGCGTTACTATAAGGGCTGGGGGGAACAGGAAGAAGAGACTGAAGGGATAATATTTTGGACTTCAGAATATTGAAGAAAAAGACTTTAGAAAGAGATGATCCAGTACACGCCTCCTTGACCCTTTCCTTTTTAGTTACAGAAAGTCCCAGAATAGAAGCCTTTACCCAACTGTCAGAGTTCTGTACTCCCTTGACCATCATCTGATGCAGAGTAAGAGGAAAGGGCAAAACTTGCTTCATTGGGCAAACAGGAATCCCCTGGGAAGGCAGAAGGAAGGGATTCTCATTCCCAAGTGTAACCCTGCTGATTTGCATCACAAACCTACCTGTCTGTCTGTAAGAATATGGTACTGTAAAGAAAAATGAAGACTAAGAGAGATGGAAAAGTTGACATTGTGGAAAGGGCGAGGTCTGAGTTGGCAGATAGTCATGCAGATTGAGAGGACTGTCCTCAAATTTTTGTGGCTTTTTGTTTCTTTTAAATGCTTCCTTGCCTTTGCTTTTCAATATCCTATTTGCTGGCAGCTTGCTGCTTAAATGGCTTGTTAAAATAAGAAGCTGAATTAGAAGACAATGTTTTATTTCCTTTGAAAAAGGAAAGTTGAAAAATGTGAGTCACTCCTTGTATTAACTTTCCCTTTTCATCAAACTTCTTTAACTACAGGAGGGCTAAACAAAAGCCCCATATCTAAGGGAAAGTTTAAAATTCCAGTTTTAACATCATCAGGAAGAATTTGAGAATGAAACCAAGCCAGTCTTCTCAATACTAACCTGGAATTTGAAACCATACTTTCCTCAGAATCAGAATATTCAGATTGCAAATCATTTCTTTGTAGTCCTACTAATTCCCAGTAATGCCAGTTGGTCTGACTTAAACTCCATGTCAGAAAGATAGAAAACCCTTTTTCTTTTCTTGCCTTAGGAAACAGAAGGCAAGGAAAAAGCAAAAATAAGTTCCTTGACAAATCCCAGGAAATCTTCCCTGTCCTAGAAAGAGTAACAGAAGGCTGGAAGATTTTCTTACTATGTTCTCCTTTCCTGGGCAATTCCCTGGACAAGGTCTGATTCTCAGCAGATACACTAGTCCCAGAAGCAGGTTCCCTATCCTAACTAACTAAAGAACCTTAATATGTACCTTCTCCTGAGACACACAAGATAGGCTCTTCCTTGCCAATCAGGATCATCCTAAACCCACAGATGATGTGACTATCCTCCAGAATTTAGTAGCTACACAGGCTGCAACAAGAGGACAGTGAGAAAAGGATGACAACAAGCAGCCAGAGCATATTCTTATTCACTAGTTGGTGATGTACAACAAGGGCCGGCCTGACACCCAAAGACTCCCTGATGGCTTTCTTCATTGTGCAGACAGTGGAAGATAAAGCCAGGGAGAACAGTGGTTGCTCCTTCGGTAAGCCAAGAAAGAGACTTTGATGACAGATAGCAGAGCCTAGATGAGTTGGTAAAGTGTAAAGTGGAGAACAAGTGGTTCTGAGGTAGGTAAAGCACTGATAGTCCACACAAGTGATGTAACTACACAAAACCCTCAGGAAATATTCTAGCAAAATTTGAATTTTCCTTACAAAATGTTGACATAAGCTTTTAGACATGCACTCCCTTAGCAAAGCAATGACAGTCCACAAAACAATAAGTTTCATAACTAATCCACATATTTTGGTCAGGAAAAATATGTTTTCCTCAAACAAATTAAACTGTGGAAAGTTTTTTTTTTCCAGCAGGGGACTTATCTGTCCATCTTTAAAGGATTGCTAGCTGATTGACTGTTCCATAGGGCCTAACTTTGATGGCAAAAAAGCTCTGAAGGTTTTTGTGCTCCAACTGTCTTTATATGCAGCTGTTCTCGTGCTATTGATAGCTGGAATGCAAAGAAGTTGTCCTTTAATTTTGTAAGCTGGCCAGTCATTGGTTTATAGGTTCAAAGGTGTTCACTAGGCTAATGACCACAAGGGCCTTTTTAAGCATAGCCATGCATCCCAAATCTCTGACGAGTTCTGATACCCTTGATAAGTATAAGTATGGACCTGGGAGATGAACCATTTACAGGTTTCCTGTTTGCATCAGAGACATAGGTGTCAAACCAGAGATAAATTTCCGATATCCCATTGAATTCTCCAAGTTGCGCTTGAATTGGATTAGGGAGGAACTCTGCTTCACATGGATGGGGAGCAGGTTTCATAGATGGATAGTCTCTGGGGTACATAACTATCTCTCCAGCAGGTCCTATTTATATCACAGGCAATGTTTAAGTCTTTAGAATGGGTAATTCTGGTACTGTTTGTTTTGTGGATATGCAGGAGGTCCATCAGAGTGAGGTCTAACAATGCTCTGTATGCCAGGCATAGATCTCCCCTCAAAAGCCTGTATGAGGAAGAATACAGGTATAGCCTTGAGGTGGTCTGCATAAAATATATTACTTATGCCCTGTATTCTTTTAATGTGGAACCTCTGTGGACATTTGAGTTATTGGATTTGCTTGGTTAGGTACATACGAAAGCGGACATTGTACTCAATGACAGGTCTGATGAATGCTGAATACAGTGGAACAATGGCTTCCTTGGACATAGATGCCCTACCTTTGTTTATAAGTTGTGCAATATAGAATTATTTCCTCACCACTGTAGACACATGATGATCAAAGGCTAGATTGCTATCTATGTGAGTCCCTAAGTCCCTGACCCTGACTACTGGGTCAACTCTAGGGAATGTGTTGTCAATATGATAGTTGATAGGCATGGATGACTTCCCAAAGGCTACTATTATGCATTTCTTAGCATTTAGTTTTAGTTCATGACTCTGGCACCAGTTGTTTCTCTGTGTCAACCCCTCTTGGAGAACATTTGTGTCAGTGAGATTCAATGACAGCTCTTAACTTGCAATCATCTGCTAATTTGTCAGCCAGAGACCACTGACATTGGCCTTGACTTCTGAGAAGTAAATGCCAAAAAGGAGTGGTCCAACAACTGATCCCTGAGGGACTCCACTTGTGACTGGCCTCTTTGTAGAGGTGGAATTCCCAATTCTAATTTCCTAGGTCCTGTTTGTGAGCCAGTTGGCTATCCACCAAGTGACATATGGGTTTATACCTAAACCCCTGAGTTTGTCAGCAATGCTCGAGTGGGGTATTGTGTCAATTGTCTTGTCAAGGTCAAGGTAGGCAGTGCGAATTATTGTTCCCTCATCCATTGCTTTGATGGCCTTCTCAAAGAAGTCCACCAGGTTGAACAGGCATGATCTGCCTTTTAGAAAACCAAACTGGGTTGAGTACAGTGTCTGGAGGTTTACTATATCTCTATTGATCATCTCCATGATAATTATTTTCATAGCTTTACATATAAGACTGGTGAGACTTATGGGTCTGTAGTTTCCAGGGTCTGTAGATGGCCCACCTTTGTGCAAAGGGATGACTGTTGCCTTTCTCCATTCATGAGGCACGAAGCCTGTTTAGAGATTACAGTTAAATAGTAATTCCAGAAGCTCTGCTAGGTCAAGTTTCATGCTATTTAGAAGACATCCTGGGATATTGTCTGGGCCCACTGATGCTGTGTTCTTGGTCTTAGAGAGAGCATTAAGGACCTGTTCCCAAGTGATAGTAGAGGGAGTTATGTTTGATGATATTTGCTGAGAGAAGGTGGGGGGGAGTAAAGTTTGAGCTGAATTGATCAGCCAGGAGGTTTGCTATATCTTCTAGCTCAGTGTAGATTTCTCTATTTACAATGAGCTCTGCACACAATTGTGTATTGCCTTTGAGGTTGCAGACATAGCTAAAGAATGTTTTGTGGGTGTCCGTGGCCTTTGAGGCCAAACTTACCTCAAATTTGGCTTTAGTAGACTTTATTTGTCCTCTGAGTTGTTTGTTTAGTTTAATGAGAGTGCTTTTAACCTGCTGGGTACTCCACCTCCTAATTTTTGCCATGATTTTCTTCCTCCTGTTATATATCTGATTGATTTTTGTGATTCCACCAGGGTGGCTTGTTTTTTGAGTTAGTTCTGTACTTCCTCCTGGTGGGTACAGCTGCCTCTATGCAGCCATTAACATGCTTGTACAGGGTTTCTTTGGACAGTTCTGCATAGGCAGAAGTGTTCTCGGGGTTTATAGGGGCTTGAAATGTTGCCAGGTTCTCACTTAATAGCAGTAGGTTACCCTTAGAATAGTTCCTGAATATTCCCGGTTTAGCTGGGGGTCCAGGTTTCACTTTTACTTGAAAGGAGACCATTTTGTGATCTGACCTTACCATAGAAGGCATTACAGTAGGGGGTGTCCAGCACTCTCCAGTATTAGTGAGGACCAGATCCAGTATAGTTGCACCCCTGGTTGGTGTACTGGCTATCTAGTCCAGGGAGTTTGTGTTTACAAAATCCAGGAATCTCTGTGCATGTTCATAGGTTCGTAGGTTCATAGGTTGGTACTAGGCTATCAGCCCTAGGGCCTATACAAGCCTAGCCATAACAATTCCCTGGCTATTTTTACCCCATTATTTACTTCCCTGGACCCCAGTCTAACAGGGCAACTGACATGATCCCAGGGGTGAATTTCCTTTCTCCCATCCAATCATCAAGGTTCCTTTTGAAGAGAGCCAAAGAGGCACTCTGCTTGACATGTATAGGCAATCTATTCCAGAGTCTGTGGAGTCTCTGGGTCAGGAACCTATCTCTCCAGCATGTTTTGTTTATTGTGATGACAAGGTTTAGATCCCCGGAGCATGTGGCTCTGAGGGATTGGGATTTCTTTAAGTGTAGCATGTCCAACAGCTCTGCGTTTGACATGGCCTTGCATGTTAAGCAGAGATCTCCACTGAGTAGGCGATATGTGACAGAGTATAGCTGGAGTTTTTAAAGGCGGTCAGCATAGGGCATCTGCTTTAGGCCTGTGATTCTTTTAGTGAGGTATTTCTGAGGCCTTTCCAGTTGTTGCAGATGTCTTGAAAGGTACATACCAAACGGGGTGTTATATTCTATAATGGGTCTAATGAGGGATGAATACAGTGGGACAATGACTTCCTTTTTTCTGGATGAAAAGCCCTTAGTGATGAGGTGTGCCACATAGAAGGATTTCCTGACTATTGTGGCAATGTGGTTATTGAAGGTGAGACCACTGTCCACCTGTGTCCCTAAGTCTCTTAACACACTTTCAGTGTTTAGTGTACTGCCACCTATATGGTAATTCACGGGTACATGTTTTTTCCCAAAGGGGATAACTATACATTTCTTGGCATTGAGCTTGAGCCCATGGCTCTGGCACCAAACATCTGTTTCTGTAAGGTCCTTTTGTAGAGTACCCACATCATTTGGGGATTGAATAATGGCTCCCAGTTTGCAGTCATCTGCGAACTTTGTTAGCCAGAGTCCCTTAGTGTTGGCCTGTACTTCAGAGAAGTAGATGCCAAACAAGAGAGGTCCCAGTACTGAACCCTGAGCTACTCCACTTGTCACTTATATGGAGCTGGAATTGGAGTCGGCTACTTTTACAGTGTGGGTTCTATCAATAAGCCAATTAGCAACCTATTGGGTGATGTAGGGATTAATGCCCAACTTAGTAAGTTTATCTATGATTCCAGAGTGGGGGATGGAGTCAAAGGCCTTGTCAAGGTCTAGATAGGCTGTGTGGACCACCTTACTCTTGTCCATGGCTCTGGAGACTGATTCGAAGAAGTCAAATCAGGTTCAGGAGACAAGATCGGCCATTCATGAACCCAAACTGCATGGGGTCCTGTGTTTGAAGGTTGCCAATGTCTTTGTTTATAAGTTCCATGATAATACACTACATGGCCTTGCAGATAAGGCTTGTCAGACTGATGGGACGGCAGTTTTCGGGATCCAAGATGGATCCCCTCTTGTGGAGTAGGATAACTGTAGCTCTGCGCCACTCAGTGGGCATGAAACCTGAGGTGAGGCTATGATTAAACATGACACTTACGTGAGGTGCCAGTTCATATTGTAGTTCATGTAGTACACAGCTCAGGATGTCATCTGGTCCCATGGATGCTGTACTCTTAGCTTTGGAGAGTGCATTTTTTACCTGTGTGGCCGTGAATACTGGAATTTGGAAATCTTTCGGTATTGAGATGGTCCATTTAGGGGGTGAGAGGGCGGTGTAGTTGGGACTGAATCGATCTGCCAGGATATTGGCAATATCCTTGAGATCAGTATATTTAATGCCATTCTGTTTTAGCTCAGAGCAGATCTGAGCATTGCCATTTAGATTCTTGACATAGTTATAGAATGCCTTGTGGTTGTTTTTGGAATCTTTGGCAATTTTATTTTCGTAACTAGCTTTGGAGGATTTTATGAGGGATCTCAGTTTCTTCCTGAGGCTGGTAAGGGAGTTTTTTGCATCCAGGGATTTTCCTCTTTTCTGCAACAGTTTCTTCCTTTTGTTGTAAAGTTTGTTTATGGCAGGGGACCACCAGATTGGCTTCCTTTTTTTGGATGAGAGCATCTTAGTTCTATTTGGGATGGCATAATTCAGCATGAGTGGATGTGCTCGTACAGTACCTTAGTGTAGGATTCAGTAGTTGAACTTTCTGTTCCCGTCTGCATGGGTGTCATGACATTTGTCACTTCTGACGAGTAGCATGAAGCTGTATTTGGAGAAGTTTTTTATGGAGGTTTCCTTACTGGGGGGTGGGGGTGGGATGTGGATGTTAATGGTGATTAGCTTATGGTCAGACCTGACTAACGAGGGGGTGACCATAGGTGTGGAGCATCAATTTCCCATGTTGGTAATGACCACGTCTAGGATATTGGAGCCCCTGGTGGGACTATGGATTAGTTGATCCAGGGCATTGGAATTTATGAATTCCAAGAACTGCTGGACAAAGGTGTTGGTACATGAGTAGTTTTCCCAGTTAATGGCAGGGTAGCTAAACCACCCAATATTAGGGTGTTTGGTTCTATCTTAATATTTTCCAGTATGTTTAGAAAGGTGTAGTGAGAATCTTGGGGTATGTTGGAGCTCTGTAGCAAGCTACAATTTGGATTGCAGTCTTACCTAGTGTTAGTTGCACCTGGAGAATTTCAGACACATTGTGTTAGGCAACTAGCCTGGTGGTGTGAATATCCTTGGTGAATATTGACACTCCTCCACCTTTAGTGTTTTGGTCCTGGTTTGGTGGCCAAAAAGTGTGGTAAGAGTTGTATCCTGGTATTGCAGGGGTGCTCTCTGGAGCCTTGAACCAGGTGTCAGTTACTGTACAGATATCGATGTTCTCTATTTTTAGGAGTGCCTCGAGAGAGTGCATTTTGAGGTTTAGACTTCTAGCATTGAGTAGCATTACCTTCAGATTTTCCATGCTTGTACCTGTTATGGTGGTGGTTTTGTCCTTTGAACTTTGCCTAAAAAAGGCACTATAGAGGTGGCAAGAGCCTTAGTCCTGAATCCCAGGGGCAATAGGTGCAGACCATCTCTGGCAAAGCATCATGGTCTGTCGATCATGTCGTCCCAGGCAGACAGATACTGGATCCCCTTTGGATGACACCAGAAGCTTAGCCAATTGTTGAAGTCAATCATTTTGTCCTTATATTGTGGTATCATTCTGGGCGAAGGCAGGATGCTACTCAGGGCTAGGGTCATACCTGCATGAGTCACATGATCTGAGAGCTCTTCCATGTCTCTTTTCATGTAGTCCAGGGAGGTACGTCTCAAGTCATTCACTCCAACATGCTCAATGACAGAGTCATATTTGTACTTGTTGTGGAGTTACTTGAGTGCATTCATTATGTGGCGGATCCTGGCACCCGACAGGCAGCTGACTGTAATTTTCTCCTTGTTCAACCTGGTGAGTGGGCATCAGTATGCCGGACTATAGAGTCACCTATGACTAAAGTGTTAGGTACATTGTCTTGCCTTAGGAGCTGTTGCTGGGTGGCACATTCGTGTTGTGAACTATGTGACACTTTGGTTGTGATTGGTGTTTGTTTGCGTTTCAGCTTCAGAGGTCCTTGTTGCTTGGGCAGGTTACAGTGAGGGGCCTCTGCATATGTGGATTTAGTGTTGCTATATGTGGGTGTTAGTGGTGTGGGTTTAGAAGGGCTGTGTGTTGCTTGAGGTGTAGTGTGGGTGTTAACCTTCTCCTCTTGACTGTCTAGCACAATCTTGGGTGAAGAGAGCTTTGCTTCCATTTTGGCTATGCAAGCGCATCTCTCACAGGTTGTAGTGTTGGGTGGCAGGAGGAGAGGGTTGTCTGTGCACTTGACGCAATTGCTGCATTGCCCCAGTATGCCCAGATTCACCAGGTGGACAGGAGAAATCAACGGAAGCTGATCCTTGGACATGCCTGGTTTGGTGGGTTTTTTTTTTTTTGTAAAGTACAGGAGCTGTTTTCCCTTACCTTAGCAAGGTACTTTGCAATTATAAGGTGTTTAGTGCCTACTATTATTTTCTCCTTTTTAACAAAGAGAGTTTAGTGCTTCTATCAGTTTAATGCTTCCTAGTGCTTTCCAGCAGGTATTAGAGCAAGTGCTAGTCACAGGGATGCTTAAAGGTAAGATGAAAAAAAAATGCACACTGCAGTGAGCACTGGAGAAGTTAGATGTGAAAGTGGGTAACTTAAGTTTTACCTGTTTAAAAATTTAAGGTTTAGTGGAGAGTTACTATTTTTAAAACAGCAAGATGGATTGAAAGGGGTGGTCACTTTTGTATTCTGGTACTATGGAATACAGTAGGATGACCAATAAATTTAAATAGTTGAAGGGGAGGGGTTTCAAAAATTATGATTTTGTGATTTCTCACACAAGCCAGTGAAAGTACAGAGGAAATTGGATATATGGTCAGAGTAACGTAAGAGGCAGGCAACTAGAAAGACAGTGGTGTTTAACAAGACAACTGTAACTGGGTGGGAGGGCAGGACAGAATTTCTGCCTGACTCAGAAGAGACAAAGCTGTGGTCTCTTTTGAAGTTTTAATATACTGTTAAAGCAGAATGCAAGTAAAACACAAGGTAAAGAAAACAAACAACAGTATTCAAAATAAAAGGCAATAAAGTAATACAAAATACAAAAAAATAAAAGCAAACTAACCTTTCCTTCACAGCAAAGTTTAGCAGAGTCTGGATGAGCCTTTCTGGTAAAGCTCTGAAATGTTTTATTTTACCCCTTAAATAGAAGGTTTAGTTCCTAGCTCCACCCCCTCAGTTCACAAATGATTAACCTTAAGTGACCTTGTCTATCTCATGAATGAGTCCTTAATTGATTAGTTCTAATTTCTGCCTGACTCAGAAGAGACAGAGCTGTGGTCTCTTTTGAAGTTTTAATATAGTGTTAAAGCAGAATGCAAGTAAAACACAAGGTAAAGAAAACAAACCACAGTAGTATAGGATTCCCAGTTAATAGTGGGGGTAATTAAAGTCACCCATGAATATGGTATTGGGTTGGATGGTTAGTGTTTTTAATAAGTTTAAATACATGGTATGGGTTTCCTAGGTCATAGAAGAGGACCTGTAGCTTGCAAGGAAGTGGTATTGGAATTTACCTATGGTAATTTGAACATGGAGCAGCTCAAGTGCATTGTCCTGTTTGACCAGCCGTGAAGTATATTTATGTTTGATCTAAATAGAGACATCTCCACCTTTAGTCCCTGCCTGTGAAGTAGCTGGTCTAAATGTGTGGAAGGCATTATAACCCTGTACTGTTAGTGTGCTGTGCATGGCTTTAAACAACGTCTCTGAGACCACACAGACATCAGCATTCTCTATGGTACAGTGTGCTTCCAGGGAGTGGAGTTTTTTGTTTAGACTCCTAGCATTGAGCAATAATACCTTTAGATTTTCTTAGTTTTGATTTGCTATGTTGGAAGTACTTTCAGTTTGGCATTGCCTAAAAAGGCACTATGGGGGAAGAAAACGTTTTAGTTAATATTTGAAAGCCTAGAGTGGAGAGGTCCATACCATCCCTGACAAAGCAGTGTGGTCTGTTGACCATTTCCTTCCATGCTGAAAAACATTGCACCCCCTTAGAATGACACCAGAAACTAAGCCAATTATTAAAGTCAATCATCTTTTGTATGTATTGAGACATCATCCTTGGGGAAGGTAAAGTGCTGCTCAATGGAAGGCTCATACCAGCCTGAGACACACATTCTGAAAGCTCTATGATGTCTCTCTTCATATAGTCCAAGGTGTTATGTCTCAGGTCATTTACTCCCACATGGACTATGACTGAGTCATATTGGTAATTGTAATCCGATGACCTGAGTACATGCATAATGTGGCACATCCTAGACCCTGATAAGCACCTGACCATAAGTTTCTCCTTACTCAGCCTGGTGAGAGAGACATCAGTGTGTCTCACAATGGAGTCTCCAATTTCTAGAATGTTGGATTGTGTGGTTACTTGTCTTATGGGCTTAGAGGTAGAGGCTCCAAGAGATGTAGCTCTATGTGCTGATGTGGGTGCCATTTTGAAAGAGTGCGTTTGGGGCTGCAGAGGGTTTTTCTTATGTGTACTTTGTCTAGGATGTGTTTGTGGTTTAGGAAGGTTATATATAAGTGCCTCAGTGTATGTGGGTCTATATGTCTGCTTTGAATTGTGTGTGATGGATGTGGGATATGTACTACTGACAACCTTATTGACATTAGGAGTACTTTTATGTGAGAGCTTTTCCTCCAGTGATGTTGTGTAATTACATCTCTCACATACCATATCAGTTTGTTTGAGAATTAACTGGTTGCCATTAAACATGAGGCAATTTCTGCATTGCCTCAGGATGCCCATATCCACTGATCTGATAATGGAGACAGTAGGAAAGCTAATATCCATGGCAACAGACCCTTTTGTATTGATTATACTGTTGGAGTAAGAATGTCAATCACTGTCAGGAGTATCTGGTTTGCAACCATGTGGACAGTGCTTGTCACTGTAAACTAGTTGTCCTGTGAGCAACTAGATATTGGAGAAATTTCAATTGTGCCTTTACAGGACAAATATCATTCAATGTGTCTTAGAGCACAGCCAAGCACTTGAGAGGAAACTAATACGTAGACCCTGAAAATTTAAGGATGAAGTATTTAGGCAGATATTCTGAAGTTAGAAAGAAATCAAGCAGTACTTACTGAAAACAAAGAATTAGCTTGTCAAAAATGATGAAAAGAGGGGAGTCACATGAATAGCTAATGCCTGGCTACTATTAATGTTGGTCTCACAACAGCTTCACTCTGTTGGGATACAATACTCCTTTGCTTCTTCTCTCAGCAGAAGCAAAATGTTAGCACCAATCCCAAGAAGAGAAGCAGGCCACAGTCTGTTTGGTGATCCACAGTCTTGTCCCAGATGATGCAAGGGTCTGTAGGCTTGTAACCTTTTTCTGGCAGAAGCCTCAAATAGCAACCAGACCAATCAGGTACGTTAAGCACAGACACTCACTCTCCAACCAGAAAGAGTCAGGACTCAATGTACTCTGCACCTAATCTCATCAGGATCAGAATATAAGCATAGATTCCAAGCTGTCCCCTACAAAGCAGTTATTAGGATTTTCTGGTGATCAGCAGTCTCCAGGAAATAATGCCACTGCACTCCTTCTCTTTCCAGGAGAAAACAGAAGAACTAATCCCAAGATGACTACTGAGAGGCAGAATGTGGGCTCTCCAATAACTGGTGGTCTTGGAATAGACGCTTAAAGGTAAGATGAAAAAAATGGTTTATCCTAAATGCTGTAGTGTGCACTAAGCAGTTAGATATGAAAGTAGGTAACTTGTCTAAAAAGTTAAGTTTTAGTGGAGAGCCAATATTTTTAAAAGAGCAAGATAGATTGAAAGGGGGTGGGCACTTTTGTATTCTTGTACTATGGAATACAGTAGGACGGCCAATAAATTTAAATAGTTGAAGGGGAGTGATTTCAGAAAATGATAATTTTGTACTTACTCACACCAGCCAGTAAAAGCAGAGAAGAAATGAGATATATGGTCCAATTAACATAAGGGGCAGGCAACTAGAAAGACAGTGGTGTTTAAGAACACAACACTAACAGAGTGGGAGGGTGGGAAAAATTTCTCTTTGACTCACAACAGACAGAGCTGTGGTCTCTTTTCAAGTTTTAATATGCAGTTAAAAGCAGAATACAAGTAAAGCACAGTGTAAAGAAAACAAATCACAGTATACAAAATATAAAAAGACAGTAAAGTAATACAAAATACAAGAAATAAAAAGAAAACTAACCTTTGCCTCATAGCAAACTGTGGCATAGTCTAGGTGAGCCTTTCCCGTAAAGCCAATCACAGGATACAGATCCCATTTAGCTTAGGCCATTTCAGTAGTGAGCTATGCAATGAACACACATGCAGATTCTTCATTACGGAACAAGACAGTGGAATTTTCACATGGAAATTTTACATAACGAGCCACTATGCTACTCCTGACGTCCACACAAACAACATGTTTCCTGCTTAGGTTACAGTTGAAAATCATTACGCATTTGACCACTTAAAAATAACCTCCAATGAAATAATAGCTAAGCATACCTGCTCCCCACTTAATGAGCATTCTTTTTATAGAATTAGTGCTTGGCTCTAGACTGTTGAAGTGACACCCCAACCCATGTGCAAAAATGGAAAAAGAGTTTGAGGATGGCTGGATATAAAAAGAGAAGGTTCAGGACTCTCATGTGGGGTATTACCAGATGCTGAACTAAAGAAAATATACAAGAAAAAAGGATACTTTTCCCTGTCTATCAGTTTGACTAATACAAACTAGTATTGTGAGTATATGCAGTTCACCTCCAGCACACACACATGCACACATAATATACTACTATACAGTAACTATAACAAATCTTATTCATTTATTTATACATTTGTTGACCAAGCTAAAACATTGCCCCTAAAGGACCATTTTCAGGCTCAGCCCAGTGCTTTATAACCAACAGCACACAACAGGTCAAACATACAGGCACTTAAACATCACAATTGTCCAAGTTATTTACAATGAGGAAGAATATTTGACCATCAAAGAGTTAAGTTACAGTCAAGATCCAAAATGTATCAGTATGAATTATGGCTGAAATTGGACGAGTAAGTGTAGAGAATATAATCAACGTCTGGTTGTAGAATAGCATTGGACTACTGGTAGCACTGGATGGGATTTGCAAACCAGAGGTATGTACAGTGCTAATGTGTAGAGCTGATCAGACCTGTGTTAGGAACTCAACAGTGCCTGCAACACCATGAAAACAGAGGCACAGTGCTAATGGGATAAACAGTACTAAGATACTGTACGGCAGGAATAGTGCTACAGCTGCATATGTGACTTCTATGAGGCATGGAGCATAGCTTAGCAATGCATGCACATTTGTGCTGTGTGGCACTGCATATCAGCATTTAGTGCCCATCTGACAAGATAAAGACAGAAGAACTGCCAAGAGATGCATCATTGTAGATGTGTACAGCAATGTGACGGTACTGTTCATCATATAAATGAGGATCAAATGGGGCAGATAAGAAAATAGGAAATTGAGAAGCAAGCTGAGAGAAACACAGAAGGATGACCATAAAGTATTAAAGATGGGGAAAGGAATGTTCATTTGTTTTGCTGGAAAGATAATCTTTTGGCAGTGTTACAAAAAAGATACATGGGGAAAGTAATGAGGTTGGTTGTGGGTGAGATATTGGGAGAAACACAGACACAGACAGAGGTGGTATACACAGAATGTGAAGAACACCAGGATGACAATAAGGTGGGATCATGACATGGTTGGATGCCAAACAATTCAAGAGGACAACAAGCCCAGACATCACTCACATGGCTGGCTAATGTTATCGGCAATTGTTCACCTGTTAACCTGATCGAAAGGGTCGGATGGTTGTAGACCTCCACTAGTCATGACAGAAAGTGCTTCACCTTGCCAACGCAAGTATACAGTTGCTAGAACACCTTGTCAGTCAACACCCCATGCAACCAATGCTGAGGATATCATTAGTGTTTCAGGAAAGGAGTCTTCACTGTCCCTTATGAGAAGCAAATAAAGAAAGCTCCATTTACCTTTCCTGGACACCTCCAACATGGATACCATCATCCCCCTGCTGACCATCACACCTGCTATCTAGTATTGATCAAACACCAATGAATGTAGCCAGTGTAGACTGAGGTGAGCATGACAACATCTCATGATCTTCAAGAGCTGGACTTGCCAAAAGACAAAACAATGGGAAAAATGATAATACACGTAATCCCAGTTGTACAGTGGACTCGCACAGATATCATATATACACTGCTGCTGGGAGAGGTTCTACCACTTTTTAAAGTACTCACCCAGTTTTAACTGATGCTCCTCCAACACTGGAAGCAGATGATCCCTGAAGTTCTTGTGCAAGATTAACAGGAAACCCTGCTCTTTTTGACATGACAGTCTCAAGCCCTATATCTCCAAGCCTTTGAAGAAACTATGGCCTCTCAATCAAGTCCATTTGGGAAGTAAAACTGTAGTCCCATGTGTATGGATACATGTTTGTGAATCACATGTCAGACAGTGACATGGTGCACTGTGGCATATAGACATACACATGCTGCATGTATGAGCACATTGGTCACATGCTTCGTGATCATACAAGGTGCATTGCTAACACTCACATGTATTTAAAATGCAAGACACTGCAGTATTAATTGGAAGACAGCCACAGACTGTGGCTTAATTGATTTAATTAGAATAGCTGCCTAGATAACTGTTTCTTACTTGCATAATTTTTCAGACCATTGTTTACAAGTACATGACTCTGAAGTAAAGACATTTCATTAACACCCATGCTGAAGTTGAGCAGGATAAAGAAGGAGTTCTGTGTGGTGAAGTACTTCAACATAGCAACAGTCCCTGTGGTTATATCAGTGAGAGTGAGGTGGATATCATGGTGTATGTATAACTTGGAAACCTGTGACAATTGTATGGTACTCTACCATGTGCCTATGGCTGGGTGAAGTTCAACTATGCACACAGAGATGCCACAAGTGGTGTGGTTTTTACAGGGCTGTATACATATGAATGGCTTGAGTCCATGGAGGGGGTCATACATACCATGACTTGCAGCTGATAATCAGGTGCATTAAGGGGGATCTGACTGTGGCCATAGTTATGTGCATGTCAGACAGCACCATACAAAACTGTTGACTGATCCACTGACTGATACTTCTGGCACAAGTGTACAGGAATTCCATGCCCATTTAAGGGAAACACCACCATGAATAGTTCACTAGTCAGAAGAATGAAGTGATACTGCAGGCTGTTTTGAAATATGGCCTGTACATTTGGACAAATGTGCCACAGACAAGCATTACTGGCATCAGATATGGCAGTAAAAGTTTCAGTCCTATGCAAAACAGTAATAGATTCCTATTGCCATACTAAGACTGATAACTTGGAGTCCCAGAATTATGTGTAAAAAAAGCACGCCACTTATACATACTAAATATGACAGTGACATACACTGGATAAAAGAGACTGCTATCTACATTTTCACACAGTCTTGCTATTCTAGGACTTACAATAAGGAATCTCAGAATTAAAACTGATTACCAGCATGAATACTCTGACACACACAAACACACACACACACACACACACACACACACACACACACACACACACACACACACACACACACACACACACACACACACACACACACACACACACACACACACACAACACAATCATAAATAGAAAGATATATGGATATGTAATAATCTTACAAACCATTCTAAGCCGGTACCTTCAGATGTTGTTAACAAATTTATTTTCCTTACCTTGCTTCCTTATATATTCAGAACAACAGAATCCTAAACAATATGATTAACAAAAAAGAAGTTTGGTTTGTGATGTAAAAATGCTTGCAACTAGGATTGTGTTGGTTTGTTTTGTTTTCATTTATATAAATGTATGAATGCTTATGTCATAAGTGATGGTTTAGTAAAGATGTTTCCTAAACCATGGTGCCTACTTTTTAAACTTTTTTTGACCCCGACAGTATTGTAAATAATAACATATGTTATACAGTCTTCATTGTATTACAACTGTATAATGAGCAAACAGTACAAAGGTTAGATATACCCTGGGATTCAATAAACTCTGTGCAGGAATAGTGCTATTCCTGCACTGAGTGGTTCATGTCTGTGTAGCACAGCAGTGTGCATTGCATATTCATGAGCACTGCTGCTTAATCTACATGGACACAAACTGTGAATGAGTGCAGTGGGCATGTTCAAGCAGTGCACAGACATTGAACATGCCACCCTGCACTTAGAAAGTGTGGTACATCATTTTCTAATCAGGATCTGGCATAATATTAGAGACTTTCTCTAATATTATGTAGTATTTAAGTGTCCACAAATACTGAAATTAAATAAATGATCATTTCAGTGTCCACGGACACTGAAACACACACATCAGCAGGAAAGCAAGAGGGTGTGTGACAGGTTCTGTGACACATCACCTGCATTGTAAAAGTGCCAAATGACACCTTGCAACCTGCTAAAGCAGGAAATGTGTACAAAGGCACAAATAATGGGGGATAAAGCCCTGAAAAGGGTCAGGTATTACATATTGCCCTCACAAACTTAGAAAGTTGATAGAAAACAGGTCATGTTTTAGCATGAATTTGCAAAGGATAGAAGTCTGCACCCTGGCAGTCAACCCCAAAAACTGTCCCCCTCCCTGAATCACACTCTTCTCCACTCTGTCTCTAGTCTATCTTCCCCTTCTCTCTACCACACCAACTTCTTCTGCTGTCATTGTAGCCTGCATTATCCCTACCTTAGGCATTCTGTCTCCTTCATTTTTCCCTTTAAGGTAATTTCTTCACATTGCTAATACTATTACATACATATTTATACTTATTCTATTCCTATATTCAAATCGTGACTGTAAAACAACTTTTTACTGTTGTTTTCAAATATTTTTCATATTATCATCAAAATTATTCTTTGTGATTATTTTACTTTAATGTATTACTACTGTATTATATACTCTGTATTGTTGTGTAAACTCTCCTGTATGTAATTAAATGTGGAGCTTTTCTTCCTGGGCCTCCACTGAAAATGGGCTCATTTCAGGCCCAGTTGACTTTCCCAGTAAACAAATGCAATAAATAAATAAATGTATGCCAATATTCCCTGACAGCAGTCCATATGGACAAAGGCACAAATAATGGGGAGTCAAAACACTAAAAACAGGGACACCACTTAAATATTGTCCTCAAAAACCTCGAAATTTGATAGACAATAGGATATGTATTAGCATGAATCTCTGAAGGATAGAAGCCTGAAACTCAAATGTATGCAATTTTATCCTGACTGCAGTCCTCAATGACTTGTCAGAACTCCACAATACTCAATATATATCATAATAATATAATAATAATAATATTATTATATATTTTTTCTAGGCTAAGGAATGTTTAAGCGTAGCTAAGCGGGTGTGCGCATTATGGCCTTCTACTTACCATAGCTTAAACAACCCATAGGAGATAAACACAAATTTACAGCTGAAATGTCCAAGTGGAGATAGTGTAATGATAAGAGTCCCAGCTTTACATGCAGACATTCACAGTTCAAGTACCAGGGCAGGCAAGTTATTTATATATGGGAAAGCAGTGTTAAAAATATTTTTTTAAACTTAAATGATGTAGTAACAGTTTTTTGTCAATCAGAGTAATGTAGCTAGTGTAAAATTGAAGTGTGAGTGCATATAACATGTGAAACCACCCATGTATACACAGTATAGTCACACACCTTGCCAATGTAAGGAAAGCACATAGAGGGATGTCATTTAAAGTAAATCATATACATTTAATAACTGAAGTCAGTATTCTGATATATTTAATAAATGAAAACTGAGCAATGGTTAGCAATGCTCAGCTATGCTTAGCATGTGTAACCATTGCTAAGATGTAAATGCTAAGCAGCAGGTAGCTCAGCTAATCAGATTTGCACACTGTTAAACAGTGCTCAACAACTTCTCCTTTAAGCAGTATTAAAACTGGCTCAGTGGATTTGTGCACTGCTTAACAGACAGTCACCTTTTCAAAATGGTCCAATGACAGCAAAGGAAGGGAATATTAAGCGCAGGCGGGAATACAGCCATAACCTGTTATAGTCCATCCATGCAGATATAATGGCTGGTATAGGAGAGGGTGTGCACTTTCGGGTGCAACGCTGGAGCATTCAGGAATCCAGGGTCATGGCTGGAGACCTAGTAAAAAACCATGAAGAGATACTGCTGCAGTGTCAGTACCAGGGCTCCCAATAGAAAATGGAGGCCTGGGACCATCTCGCACGTGACCTCACCAGTGCTACTGGGATCCCGTGGACTGGTGAGCAGGTATGGCACCACTATGCCTACCAAAAGTGTAAGAAGGGGGTGCTCTTCGACTAGTGGATCCAATCTGGATGGGACTGGAATGCTCCAGTAGTGGGTAAGTATCACTATCAAGTAGTTTGTAGCAAATACTAGCCTGAGAATGTGATAGACAGATATGCATAATGTGTGTTTTTCTCTCCTACAGCTGCAGCAGAGAGGGCTGTGAATATCAAAGCCCATGGTGATAGACTGCTGAAGCTGCGCCAACAGGCTGATGAGTACAAATCTATTTTGCAGTATATTGTTAAAATAGCTAAGAAGGAGTACATTGCTTACTGCTAGTAGGTATGCTGTTACCATGTAAACTGAATAAATAAACAACTATGACTGAGGAATATTGAAGTACAATAAGGACCCTTAAAAAACCATTGTGTTTATTCTGGTATGTTGTAGACATATATAGAATGTATACAGGTTCTTCACAGCAAATACGATTGTGACAACATACATTAACTGAGGTTAATCTGTGAACAAGCTGTTAGAAGAAACTGTAGATGGTGTAGATGTAAAATGAGATATAAATTAAATGTGAAATATATACTGCACTAAGCTTTAAACCCTAAATAGTAATATGTAAAGTATCAAAGTGTGTTCCATGTAGCATTTCCTTGTGTTAAACTTTGCTTTTCAGGTTGTAGTAATCCAAAGGAGTAATGCATAGTACAATAACTATCTGTCATGCATGCATCACCGGATTACAAGTTCAGATTGTCTAGCCAAGAGACTATTAGGTAGAAACCAGTGAAACACACAGCAGCAGTTCTCCAGTAGCCCAATGTGACGAGAAATAGCTTAGATGTTACTTTTGCACACCCAGACACGATTTGAATCCAGGGAGTGGTACTAAGATGTGTGTATATCTACACACAAGGAATCAGGAATAAATGTAAAAACAGTCAGGTAGTGTTAACAGATATTTTCCTCACAGGTTTTACAGGTAAGTATATGTTGTCAGTAGCTGTATGAAGGGTATACTAATAAACTGTTTTACATTAAGAAGGTTTGTAGTCTACACTCTTGTGCCAGGAGATGTAGCTTACAACCTTCTAAGTTGAAAATTGTTGGTTGAAGGCTTATTCTGACTGTTATTCTAAATGTGTCTTAGTTCTGGTTTAAGCACTTGGACTCCAAAGCAGTTATTTTACATTAGGAAGGTTTGTGGTCTGCACTCTTGTGAAAGGAGAGGTTAGCTTCTGCCCTTCTTAACTGGGATTTGCTGGTTGAAGGCTTATTGTCCCTGTTGTTATACGTATCCTTGTTCTGGATTAAGCACTTGGGTTCCAAACCAGTTATTTTACATTAGGAAGATTTGTGGTCTAAATTCTTGTGGCAGGAGAGGATAGCCTACACCCTTCTAAGCTGGGAATTGCTGTTTGGAGGCTTAATGTGTCAGTTTTTCTGAAAGTATCTTAGATATGTCCTACATGCTTGGGCTGTAAACCAGTTATTTAACATTATGAATGTTTGTGGTTTAGACTCTTGTGGCAGGAAACTGTAGCCTAGACCCTTCTAAGATGGGAATTTCTGGTGAAGGCTCATTGTGCCTGTAATTCTAAGTATTTGTGTTCTGGTTTAAGGACTTGGGTTCCAGATGAGTTATCCCACACTAGAAAGGTTTGTGGTCTACACCCTTGTGAGAGTATTCTACTGAACTGCTGTTTATGTAAACTTTTTACTGTTGTGATTGCAATTTTCTGCACTTGGAATTTCTAGTACATCTGCATTTTATAGCATAAGGTAGATACAGGCTTGCTGAATCTAGACAGATATCATCTGGACACTAAAACCAGCCATCTTGTATTAAGAAGGCCCTCCTGCACCCTTGTGGCAGAAGTGTGCAGCCAAGGACTCCTCTGTTCAATTGTCCCACCACATGCCTGCAAATGACAGCAGGGTAGGTACTTACAATATGCACTCTTCCAGAATCATACCTCTCAGCTGTACAGACATTCACTGACTGTCCAGATATTTGTCTCATATTTTTGGTCCATTTTACATAAAGTAGTGGTTTCATGGCAAATCGCTGGCAAACCATTATAGACTGCAGTCAGAAAATGGTAGACATACAAGTGTCAGATATCACATCCATCAGAAAAAAACATTCAAATGCAAAACCTGTTATTTTATCAACTTTTTTAAGTTTGCAAGATCAATATATAAAAACTGTCCATATTTATGAGCCTTTTCCCACTCTTATGTATGGTTTTGTCCAGATGTCATGCTCTAAGAGGCTGAAAGGTATTTCCAGATACATGCCTCTCAAGTGTCATGCTGTTACAGCTAGTAGTCACTGCTGCAAATAATCCTGGACACAGACACGAAACAAGTTAATGTATGCCAGTAGCACACTCAGATAACAGCAGTTCAGGGTACGTCTCCTGTGCCAGACATGTAACCCTGATAAGTATGAGTCCCCTCTAGTCATGTACCTAGAGTTGTCACAATTTGCTTCATACCATTTCAGGCTGACAGTTTAATAGGTATGTTTGTACTGCAGAAGCTGTGGGCATAGGTAGATGTGAAGAGAGGGCAGACCCATAGAGTATTGAGCAGCACTGTTGTGGAAAATAGAAGCATAAACACTCGTTAATGGATTTATTTGTCTCTCCACACACCCCTCACCTGCAGCAATAATTATTGCTTATATACTATGGGTATGTTGTGCTCCAACCCTAATGTTGGGACTTGTGTTATATTACTATTAATGTGTTTGATTGCTTGCATGTTAACATACCTTGTTCAAATAGCATTGTTGGTGGCCTGTTGCCATCAATGTTACTGACATGCTGTTATGATGCATACTGTTGTTCAATTTATGCATGTGTTCTGTTTGCTATGCAACTGTTTCAAATCTGTTTTATGGGGATAATTAGAACACCCACACATGCTGTTATAACTAATCTTAAAATGTGTTGCTCATGACTAAACAACATATGTTGTAAAACCTCAACACCATAGCATGTTTAGGAAGGCAGATCTCAGTGCAGTGGATCCATCTGTCCCAACTCATCTGGCCATGGCACTGGGCCCCAGTACATCTGGGACCCAACCAGGATCTCCTTTGTTCGCTGGTCCTGCACCACCTTTGGGTGGAACCGCCACAGGGGATGGGGCCTGTCCCCCTGGGAGCAGGCACGGAAAGGATCCTGTCAACCACAGTCAGGTACAGTGTTTGGTGCACAGCACCCTTCGATCTGAGTTTGTTGAGCAGCTCCACTAGATTGAGGGCTGCCTGTCTCACCTGTCCAGCCTCCAGCAGCAGCCACCTTTGGTGCCATGAAGATGCAGTATTGACTGCCCATGGGTGGGAATATCAGTCCCACTGTAACCATATGGGGGCCTATGGGCTTTGGATTTCCAACCACTCTCCCTGTCAAATGTGTTTCCCTCCTCATGGGTCATATACCACTCCTGGCTGCTGTCTTGTCTGTCTCCCTAACCAACCTACATCCCCAGACATACCTACAATCCTTCCACAATATCCCACACTCACCTTAAAAAAAAGAAAAGGGCATCTGTCCCAAAAGAAAAAATATCACCCCATACATAGATGTCCATTTTGCACATGTGTCCACTGGACACGTAATCTGGTCAAATTGGCTTGACAACACATTTCTGTTATCCTCACCCCTCTGTCTGGGGTTTGAGTGTCCAAATTCCCCTCCAAATTCTGTACAAATTACAGCTGTTGCTGTATAACAAATGGACAGCTATGGACATTCCTTACACCCATCCCGCACATCCCTAGCTATCTTTCATATTGTTTTTCCCTCTGTGTGCCCCTTTTTCACCGCTTTCCTATCACCCCTTTTCTTTTCTTTTAGCAACATTAGTGCAGGTGTAAGCGGGAGTAAGTGAGTTTGCTAGATGCTAAGTGAAGTCAACACAGATTAAGCATCTGTACAGTTAACCATGTGGTGGTGTCGCTTAGCATCATGCAAACCTGCGCAAACCCACTTAAAGCCACTTAAAACTGCCTTAATCACTCTGTCTCCATCAGCCACTGTTCTACCTAGCAACAAAATAATCAGCTCTGCCAAGTCTTGAATCCAGGGCCCTGTATACCACAGTCAGAGCAATGTACCACTACATCTGAGCTGTAGGGATTTCTGATGCTTTTTCAAACATATCATGCAACAGAATCATTCAACAGTAGGTAAAAGATTATATATATATATATATATATATATATATATATATATATATATATATATATAGATATACACACACACACACATATATACTTATAACATGTAGTGGAGTCATACCTCAGACCCATACCTCTCAACCTCTTAGTGCAAGAAATCTGGCCAAAGGCTGTCAAAATGTGGGGACAATGGGCTCGAACTAGGGACATATCTTAAATATTGCTCTTATAAATGTAGAATGTTGCTAGAGTAACAGGGTTTGTTTCAGCATGCATGTTCAGAAGTATGTGAGTTCTGAAACTGAAATGTATGTCATTTGCTGACAGAAATCCTCAGATCATCACAGTGATTTACCAGAGAAATAAAAATAATGGACCTGTGGAACAGACCTGAAATATGAGCAATAAACCTGGACATTCTGAAACAATTTGTCTAGTCGAGAGATATGCTCAGAACTCCTTAGTGCAACAAATCTGGACCAAGCCTGATAAAGTGGAGAGAGAAAGCCATGAAAATATGGACATATCTGAAATACTAGAATAGATAAGCTGGCACAGTTGCTGCAGTAACACCTTCCTGCCTGTTCTAACATATGTTGACTGAAATAGCATAAGTCTAACACTCAGTTACTTCTCACTAGTTAATGAATTAAATCCTCACATCATCCCACTGATGTGTCAGAAATACACAACACTTATGGGGGCCCAGCAACAGTACATCCTATGAATATCTGGACATAACATCACATTAGGGAAACTACACTCAGCTGCTAAGCACATCACCAAAGCACCATCCAAACTACAGTCAGACTGACACAACACTAACCCAAATCTGCTGTTGAGAATTACACATGTATTTGCAAATATAGCAGGCATTACAGGCATGTAACAGCACTGAAAAGCAGACACCAGTGTAAAAGTGCATACCCACAACCAATTTCACCACAGTCATGGTGACATAATGGTAAGCCAAATGAACAGTAGAGTAGAAGGACTGTGTGAACAAAAACATCATCATGTTTGCCACTCACAAACTAATTATACATATACTGGCCTAATCCACAGTGTAGTATGACTCCTGACATGGTACGGGACATGTCACAGTCTGCCCCTACAAACATATACAGCCGATAGACCACCAGAAACTGGAGCAGCATGCACAGTCAGACAGAAAAGGAGCCATAATGCTTAAATCTACCCCCCTCCCTACACAGGCCAAATAACATTTACACACTACACTGCTACACAATCCTGACAGTCTGCCAACAATCACCAGAAATACACAGACCACTCAACTTTACAGAGTCCCACAGAATGTCTGGCATTCTGATACATCACTGTGATGATATCAGGAATGAAGGCACTAAATATTGATATAACATACCCATCAACCTCTTACTGCATGACATCTGGACAAAGCTTGACATACTTGGAGGACAGAGGCCCAGACACAGGGGCATATTTGAAATATTGCTGTTATAAACTGAAAAGTTGCTGGTGTAACAGGGTTTGTTGCAACATATGTTATCTGAGGGATATGAAATCAGAAATACAAATGGATGTTACTATTTACTGACTGCAATCCCCAGAGTATGCTACTGATTTGCTAAAGACAAAAAAAATGTTTGAGGAACACACCAAACATAACAGTCCAAACTCTGGCCATTCTGCGTGTGAAGATATGTGAAGGCTGCCAGCCTAACTAGATAGAATTTTGTAGTTAATTCTGTCATTTGTAAATAGTAATATAAGCCACAGGCTTGCTCTCTTAAATGTGAAAAGACTGTATTGGATGTTGAACTGCAAAAATGTAACAACAGTGCACTATGCTCTACGAAAACTGATAAACTAAGCATTTTATGACTATTTTGATCTCAGGGCTCAGACCTGTGGTCTCTGAAACAGCAGATTCTTTCTATTGTTTTGAAATGAGAGTTGATTCCTAGATTTTACATATATAATGTCTTTAATTGCTGTAGTTTCCTGAGCAGGTGCAAGCTTACTAAGAAATGTTAATATAGAGTTTCTGTTAGCCTGGGAAACCAAATAATTGTTAAGAATGGTGTAATCTAAAATGAGTCACCAGGATGTATTATCAATTTAAAGGACTTTCTTAGTGACAGAGAGAGAGAGAGAGAGATAGAGAGAGAGAGCATTTTGCATTAGTCTTGAGAACATCCATCTCACCAGCACTCTGCCTGTACTCTGCAGTGGCAGCTTGTGATATCGGACTGCAGGACTGCACCCCCCCCAGCTGTGAAAAATAATGGTACCGTCCTACAAATCCTCCATACAAAGTGAATCCCAACTGCTGCCTTACCAGTCCGGATTCAGGAAGCAGACGGATGATTGCCCAGAAGTCTATGTGGTGCTAACCACATAGACTGGAAGGGGATCAATCTGCAGAGTTAGCAGTCTTGGACCATTCCCAGGAAAGAGCTGAGAAACCAGAAGTGTGCATTCTGGCATGAATGCAGGCTACTGAAGCTGTGGGTTAAGCTTGGAAAGCTATGGGGATTGATTGAGAAAGCTGTGCATTGATTCTATCTAGCACAAACCCAGGATTGATTTTATCATTACTGAAGCTGTGTATGGATTACTGGATTGATTCTTGCAGGTACAAGAAAGCTGTGCATTGATTCTATCTGAAGGTGTGTGTGTGTGCAGGTACAAGAAAGCTGTGCATTGATTCAATCTGAAGGTGTGTGTATGTGTGTGTGTGTGTGTGTGTGTGTGTGTGTGTGTGTGTGTGTGTGTGTGTGTGTGTGTGTGTGTGTGAAATGCCACAGTCAGTTTATACTGGTGACTAGAGAGAACTCAGCATACCTTCAGGTGATGGTGCTTGAACCCTGTACTTTGGCTGCAGGTAACAAGAGACTGAATTCCCCACCCACCACCATTTGTGAAACTTTTGGAGATTTTTTCCTCATATTTTTTTCTGTTCCGTTCCTCGTAAAATCTGCGGTTTCTGAGTTTTTAGTTCTTTAAATAGTTGATGGTGCAGTGGTAGTATTGTTGCCTCACACCAAGAGGTTCTTTGGTTTGATTCTTGGCCAGGGTGCCTTCTCTGTAGAGTTTGCATGTCCTCCCTGTGTTTGTGTGGGTTTGCTCTGGTGTCCTCCTATGTTACAAAGACATGTGTCTACATTATTTCTCCCTGGGCCTCTGCTGAAAATTGGATTTTGTTCAAAGTCAGACTTTTCTGGTTAACAAAAGTTAAATAAATAAAATTGACAGGAATTTGAATTTCAGACTTCATATTCTTCAGAAAGTATATAGCAACACAAAACCTTTTATTCTAGAAATTTTCTAAGTTTATAAGATGAATATTTGAAATGTGTCCTTATTTTTGGGACTGTATTCCCCCATTATTGGCTTTGTCCAGGTTTTTTGTGCTAAGGTTGAGAGCTATGGTGAGAACTAAATTCACTGAATATGTTTGAGGGCTGCATTTCTGGCTTTGTCCTGGTGTTTTGTGCTAAGAGGTCGACAGCTATAGTGAGAACTGAATTCACTAAATGGTAGCCATTTAAGTTTCAGTCTTCTTCTTTTTCACAAAACAGCTGATTTGACATAGTGGTATGTAGCTTTGACTGTTTTGCATAGGGTCCTGGGTTCAAGTCTTGGCAGTGAAATACATGGCAGTAACACAGCATTTTATTCTAGCAACTTTCCAAGATTATACAAGCAATGTTTAAAATGTGTCCCTGTTTTTTGGGCTTTTGTCCCTCCACAATACATTTTAGCTTTTTCCAGATTTCTTGTGCTGCAAAGTTGAGAGATACAGCTGAGTGTCCAGTAGATTTTACAAGGAGATGCTGCAGGGGAAGATACGTTTAGTGCTGCTTATGCTGCAACTGCTTGCAGTGTTAATAGCACAACAGGTAGTGTACTTGCTTTTGATGCAAAAGGTTGTGGGTTCTACTCCCACAGTCTATAGATGCATTGCTGATATCATGCTATGTTGTAAACAGCATGGATGCTGCCATATTGAGAATGTCCTCTTTGACAAAGATACCTAGCAACTATGAAGCCATCCATTCCCTATTGCGATATTACTAGATTATCACTTTTTTAATGTAATATAGGAAATTTATTCCTCAAGGGCAACAAGCACTTTATTTGTAGATGAAACAATGACATATAAAGTCATTTGCAAGCAGCAACCTCTTCATTAGTTACAGATCTTTTTAATGTGGAATTATTTAGATGACTTTTACTTCTGCAGAGATTGTGCACATTTACTGATAGTGGTGGACTGTGGAAGTTTGAGTAGACTTTTATGATGGAAATGTTCTCAATTGGGCATATTTGTCATTATTGGTACATGCATTTTGTTTCATTGTTTACTGGAAAAATGTTCAAAACAATAAATTTAAAACACCGTCTAACAACTGTACTGTATTATACAAGGAATATAATTTAATGCAATCAGGAAGGTGGATCACAGAACACTTGTATGTTTTGTGTGCAAGGGGCCTATCATTTGAAAGTAGCCCAGAGTTAATCTTTATTTGCCACTAGCCAAATGTATTTTCTTTGAATTTGGGTTTCAATGCTGTTTCAATGAATGTGAGTTTCAAGGGCAGAAAAGTTTTAATGCTAAGGCTGTTTACATTGTGAGACTGCATTGCTTTGTTTAGCAGATGGCTTAGTGTTTGTGCTGTAAAATGCAAAATAAAACTTTCAAATGAAGTCCAAATCATTATAGAAGTAAAGCAGTATGCACATGTGTTTATAGTAAATGGGGTAAAATAGCCAAGTAATGGTTCATTGGAATGGTTGCAGGGGGGAGGCTCCATTCGACCATGATTTTGTGAGGGGGAAGGGTGGCAAACTCAAAGACAGCCCTGACTGAACTATACCTATCAACTATCCAGATTTTCACAGAATTAATAGATTTTTGCTTCTTATTTTTGTTTTTTTCACCATAAAATTTGTGGTTTTCTGGCAAATCATTTAGGAATTAAGTCACTAAATAATGACAGATACTGAGATCCAGACTTCATAACCTTCAGAAAATTGTATGCTAAAGCAAGACCTGTTATTCTACCAACTGTCTCAGTTTATACAAGAGTAATTTTTAGTACTGTTTATATGTTCCCCCAATATATTTGGCCTTGTCCAGATTTCCTGCATTAACAGGTTGAGAGGTACATGCAAATAAATTGCTTTATAGAATTAGGCATATCCAAACCTCTCAACTGTCCCCAAGTTTGCCTCAAAATGTTGCTCTTCCCCCAATAATCCCTCCGCTAAATGTCAGTTTTGGAAGAAAACATGGAGAGTTTACAATTAATAAATAACTTTAATAATCAGCGTTATAGATTACTTTTATTTCAGAAATGCATGTAGATTCTTTTATTTTGTCAGCTGCTCAAGTTAGCAGTACTAATATTAAAAAAGTGTCCCTTCTTTGACACTTGTGTGGCTGTTGTCTGTATTGTGTGGCTATTTTATATTTTTGCATCACATTTTTGGTCCATTTTTCATAAAATTGTGCTTTTTTGGCAAATTTGTGGCAAATCTTTAAAGACTGAAGTTAGACAATAATGACAGACATTTGAGTTTCAAATTTCATACCCTTCAGAAAATTCATACTAATGCAAGACCTGCTATTCTATTATCTTTCTAAGATATTTAAAAATTGTCCTTATTTTTGGGCCGTTGAACCACTTCTTTGTATGGCTTTGTCCGGATTTCTTGCTCTGAAGTTGAGAGGTATGACAAATATGTCGGGGCCATCACAGTCAGCCAGAGACATTTCAAATTTTGACATACTTGTTGCATCCCAGTCCCCCATGTAGTGACTGGATGTCTCCATGCAAGGCAAGGAGCAGTTTTGCAGTGTAAATTTGCAGAGTACCCTCCCATCCAAGGTAGACATGTACTACAGTGGCTTTTCATCTGTCCTTGATGTTGCAGAATGTTCTGGTTTTCTGTCATATGTTTATACTGTTGATTTATGCTTATTATTATTCAGAAAGTGCCTGTTGCTCTGTGTTGAATTAGCAATGCTTTAATGACCATCAGGTAAGTTTGTCTGTGATTGTAAGATGCAAGTAAACTTTAATAAGCATACTGTTAATGAATTGCCAGCATTGAAAGCCTTTCTGTTGTTGCCATGCAGAGAATACTTACATAAATAGATAATGTATAAGCCTAGGGTACTGAAATGCATATGACAGTATTTGTAATAAAGGACAGGATTACATTATTTTAAGAAGCTTATTACATTTGTTGCAGACTTGTAGTCATCTTTGCAGGCTTTACCTATAAACTAAACAGAATGCCAATATATCATGTGTGGTCCATAACCTGTGCAGTAATCCTTTAAGGAATGTATCTTGAGTTTGTTTCTTATTTTCTTTTCATTTTAACTTTGATCATGTTTCATCATGAAACAAGTAGATAGTTGCTGTCAGGCAGCAGGTCTGTGTTGGATAATAAACATTTTTACAAGTGGGAGTATCACAGAGATTATTACTTTCAGCATGTTACTTGGTAATTTAATAAAGCTGAATATACATTATAATTAGAACTGCAGTAAAAGGAGAAGTGGTTTAAGTTGAGTGCTGCTTGTTTTTCTTGTACTTGATTCTGACTGGCATTCCAGTAATGTATTTAAAAAGAAATTTATTTTTTCATGCCTCACAACCTTTTTGTTTCCATCTAGATATTAAGTTAGCTGTCATGCAGCCAATGCACTGATTTTTTTTCTTCTACACTTCATTTTATATTGATTGGACTCTCATAATGATGGCTTGGCACCCAGTGCAGCATATTTAATTAAAGTTACATTTTTTTGTGGTTTTGAGCATAGCTCCTCCCATTTCTAGTTGGCTGCACCCCTTTCCATTGACCCCACCCTTTCAGCTGTCTCCTGCAGCCCCCATTTGATTTGAAGTCACCAGCCGCCACTGGTGCTCTTTATGTAAGTAGGATCTTAGACTTTAGTGTCTCTCTTAGAAATAGCTAGGAAATAGGATGCTTAGACTAGTTGTTTTCTGTATTGATGTCAGAACTACTCTACAATATTATTTTGAGCATTTTCCTGTGTCTGAACTCTCGACTAGCACTGTGTAATAAGAAGTATTGTCATGTGTTTTTATTGTTTATTATTAAATAGTTTTAAACTTTCAACTGTGGCTGTTTTGTGTAGAGATAATATAAGCTCTAGAGTACATCCCATGTATACAGTGATACTGTACAAAACTACTCCAAATAAGCCTTGCTGCTCAGTCACACTTACCATTTGGATAATAATATTGCATAGTAATAATTGGACACCATTTGGTAAGGGCCTTTCTAGTAGCTGATAAATAAGGGTCCTGGTGGCAGTGATTACTACCTTATAGCCTGGACAGAAGTGGCACAGCTAGTGAACCTGTGCCAGCCTTCCCCAGGAGTGTCTGTGTGGTTGTATATAAATCTTATCTCAAAGTGTGTGTGTGTGTGTGTGTGTGTGTGTGTGTGTGTGTGTGTGTGTGTGTGTGTGTGTGTGTGTGTGTGTGTGTGTGTGTGTGTGTGTGAGAGAGCTACTTGGGCAGGGACATGAAGCACTGGTTGGACAGAGTGTTAGAAGGACTTGGCTTAGGACCATGGCTAAGGACCCCACTCTATAGCTGTGCCAGTGAGGATTCTTATTGGGGATCTGGAGAGAAACCAGACCCAGACTGACTGTGATCTCTGTGTGCTCTTAAGGGAAATTGTACTTTACTGTGTGTGTATTTGTTATCCTTCCCAATATGGATGCCCCTTACTGGTGTTAGTGGTGAGGATTGAGGTTCCTTGATTACTGGCCAGTTCATGGGTGACACTCTGCGGATAGCCCTGCAGTTGAGAGTTATGTGAACCACATAACACTGTCATATTTAAAATCATGCATAGAAGCCATGTCCACACAAACCCTGTTAAACTAGAAGTAATCCTACTGTATAATAGCAATACTTACATTCTGTTCCTATGTCTGAAACATTCTCCCCCATTTTGTTGGGCTGTCTCCACAGTTTTCATTGTAAGAAGTATTTCCAACTACCCTCTGTGATGTTGTTGTTCACACACCTCCACAATGTCCCCGTCACAGGGAAGGAAAAGGGGCAATGCCCACATGAAGTACTCAGTTATAGGAGTGTGTTGCCATGCCATTGGTTATAGGAATAACAACACAGCTGTTCTGCATGCAATTAGCAAGTGAGGGACACCAACTGGTGTGCAGGCCATCAGCTGTTCATGAGCATTACTTGCAAAAGGCAAGCTGCTGCCTATGCAAAACAGATGTATACCATACATCATGGAGAGAGAGAGAGAGAGAGACAGACAGACAAACAAACAAATCTACAAACCAACACAAATCAAACTATACTGGGGGGGGAGGTATGTCAACAAGTAAGCATGTAATGGAATGCAGTAGGGGGTATGTCATAATGGGAAATAGGAAGTTAAACAAATATGTCTCAACAAGACTTGCTGTACTGATATAATGCTGATCAGAACCTATGGCCATATCATCTGGGTCTGTCTGCAGTGACATAGATCACAGCTCAGGCCCCTGAGTCATCCCAGGAAAGGATGTCTCACATATGACTACTACTGAAGTGTGTGTTGAATAATACTAACTGTGACACTGCTAGGGCAGCTACTGGAATGTCATAGATATCCATATGTTACTTGTGAATACAACTGGGATATACATGTTTGTGTCAGAAATGAGAGAGACCTATACAGGGCATTTGCATAGTAAACTACTGTTGCAGATGTGTGTGTCGAACTGCATGTGATATACTGAGCTCATACCATTCAACTGTCCAATGTTATGCACACTGACCATGTGTGTGCCTCATATTTGTAGTCATTTACTCACAGGGTTGTGGTATATCTGGCAAATCATTGGCAAATCCGTGAAGACTGGCATTACAACATCTCCGTCTCTTTCATTTGGCTGTTCCCATTAGGGGTCACCACAGCGGATCATCTGTCTCCATTTCTTCCTGTCCTCTGCATCTTGCTCTGTCACACTAACCACCTGCATGTCCTCTCTCACCACATCCAGAAACCTTATCTTAGGCCTACCTCTTTTCCTCTTACCTGGCAGCTTCATCCTTACCATCCTTTTCCCAATATACTCAACATCCTCATCAGCACATGTCCAAACCAATGTAATCTTGCATCATGACACCCAGTGCAAATCTTAACATCTTTAACCCTGCCACCTCCAGCTCTGACTCCTGCCTTTTTGTGAATGCCACTGTCTCCAACTCATATAACATAGCTGGTCTCACTACCCTCTTGTAGACCTTCCCTTTCACTCTTAATGGTACTCGTCTGTCAGAAATCACTCCTGACACTATTCTCCATCCTCCCCATCCTGTCTGTACTCTCTTCTTCACCTCTGCCCCACACTTCACATTACTCAGAACTGTTCTTCCCAAATATGTGAACTTATCCACCTTTGCAAACTGTACTCCCTGCATCCTCACCATTCCTCTCTCCTCCCTCCCATTCACACACATATATTCTGTCTTAGTCCTGCTGACTTTCATTCCTCTCCTCTCTAGAGCATATCTCCACCTCTCCAGGGTCTCCTCAACCTGTTCCTTACTCTCACTACAGACCACAATGTCATCTGAAAACATCACAGTCAATGGGGACTCCTGTCTGATATTGTCTGTCAACCTGTCCATCACCACTGCCAATAAGACAGGACTCAGAGCTGATCCCTGATATAATCCCACCTCCACCATAAACACATCCATCACTCCCACCGCAAAACTTAATGCTGTCACACTACCCTTGTACATATCCTGTACCACTCTTACATATTTCTCTGCAACTTCTGACTTCCTCATACAATGCCACAACCCCTTTCTAGGCACCCTGTCATATGCTTTCTCTAAGTCCACAAGGACAAAATGCAACTCTTTCTGATCTTCTCTGTACTTTTCCATCAACACTCTCAGAGCAAACATTGCATCTGTAGTGCTTTTTCCTGGCATGCAACCATACTGCTGATCACTAATCATCACGTCCCTTCTTAACTTAGCTTCTACTACTATTTCCCATAACTTCATGCTGTGACTGGTGAGTGTTATCCCTCTGTAGTTACTACAGCTCTACACATCACCCTTACTCTTATAATCAGTACCCAAACATTTTTCTCCACTCCTCATGCATCTTCTCACTTTCCAAAATGTAATTAAACAATCTGGTTAAAAACTCCACTGCCATTACTCCTAAACACATCCATGTTTCCACAGATATGTCATCTGGACCAACAGCCTTTCCATTTTTTATCCTCTTCATAGCTATACTTACTTTATCCTTGCTAATCTGTTGCACTTCCTGATTCACCATACCGACATCATCCAACCCTCTCTCTCTCATTCTCTTCATTCATCAGCCCTCAAAGTACTCTTTACATATGCTAAACATACTCTCCTCACTTGTGAGTACATTTCTCTCATTATCCTTTATCACCCTTATCTGCTGCACATCCTTCCTAGTTAGGACCCTCTGTCTAACCAATCGGTACAGGTCCATTTCTCCATCCTTAGTATCCAACCTTTCATACAACTCTTCATACGCCTCATCCTTAGCTATTGCCACCTCTCTCTTTGCCATGCACCTCATCTCCTTTTACTCCTGTCTACTTTCTTCATCTCTCTGACAATCCCACTTCATTTTTGCCAGCCTCTTTCTCTGTATACTCTCCTGTACTTCCTCATTCCACCATCAGGTCTCCTTGTCCTCCTTCCTCTGTCCAGATGTCACACCAGCATCTTTCAAGCCGTCTTCCTTACTAGCTCTGCTATAGTTACCAAGATATTTAGTAACTCTTCACTGCCACCCAGTGCCTCTCTTAACTCTTCCCTGAACTCAACCTTAGAATCACCCTTTTTCAATTTCCACCATTTGATCCTTGGTGCTGCCCTCACACTCCTCCTCCTCTTCTTGACCACCGTCATCCCACAGACCAACATTCTATGCTGCCTAGCTACACTTTTCCCTGTCACTACTTTACAGTATCCAATCTCCTTCAAACTGGCCCTCTTGCATTGGATATAATCCACCTGTGTGCATCTTTCTCCACTCTTGTATGTTACCCTATGCTCATCCATCTTGTTAAAATACATACGACAGCCATGCCCATCGTTTTTGCAAAATCCACTACCATCTTACCTTCTGCATTCCTTTGCTTAACATCATACCTACCCATCGCTTCTGAATCCCCTCTGTTCCCTTCACCAACTTGCCCACTGAAATTCACACCAATCACCCTTGGACACAATCATCACCATTTCATCCAAATCACTCCAAACATTTTCTGTCTTATACATCATACACCCAACTTAAGGAGCATATGCACTAACAACAGACATCATTACACCATCAATTTCCAAGTTCATTTACATCACTCTATCCAACACTCTTTTCACCTCCAAAAACACTCTCTCACCCTTGGATACAGTCATCACCATTTCATCCAAATCACTCCAAACTTTTTCTGTCTTATCCATCGTACACCCAACATAAGGAGAATAAGCACTAACAACAGTCATCATTACACCATCAATTTCCAGGTTAATTTATATCACTCTATCCAACACTCTTTTCACCTCCAAAAAGACTATTGGCATACTGTTCCTTCAGGATAACCCCTACACCATTTCTCCTCCCATCCACACCATGATAAAACAATTCAGACTCACCTGAAATACACCTAGCCTTACACCACTTCCATCTGGTCTGTTGTATATACAATATATCAACCTTCCTTCTGCCCATCATATCAGCTAGCTCTTTCCCCAAACCAGTCATACTGCCAACATTTAAAGTTCCTAACCTAACTACCACACTCCTAGCCTTTCTCCTCTCTTCCTGCCATATGAGTGTCGGACATCCTCCAGGGTATGTCTGTGAATGCAAAGGCTACTGTGCTATCAAATGACTTAAGTGTGTTACAGCAATATTAAGAAAGTGTCACTAATTTTGTCCCATCACCCCCCATGTATGTGTACCATCCTCCAGATGTTCTGCTCTAACAGTATGAAAGGAATGACTGAGCAGCAAGAGTATAAATACAGTGTGTCATACTGACAAAGAACAGAAATGTACATCAAGTATTACCTGTGCACATGTATGTATGAGTAAGTGTACCTGGCTGCCTCATAACAACAGACATGGGATCCAAAACATTGGTTAACTAAGTTGTACATGTTGTACATGTGAGTAATCTTAGTTTCTGTGCATACAACAGAGTTAGATTTCTACAGCTACTGGTTGTCGCATTGCCCTGACACAGACACGGGTACTAGAATAAGCATGATTATCAGGTTGAAACTGGAGAGGTGTCCAACTGTTTTATGACCTTGTGTCCATGCCTACTACAAACAGCTATATGACCACCTACATAGCTATATGGACTCAGCAATAACTTACTTGTAAAACCTGCCTCCACCAAGGTAGAGTAATCCCCTTTGCTGGACAGCAACAATGCACAAACCACATAATTGGTCACTATTTTGGCTGTACAGGGCAAAGTAGGAACATTCACCAACTTGGCAACAAGTCAACCTTTGTCTGAACGAGCATATAAGGTCACAGGTGGATTACTGTAAGGCGAACTATGAGTACAAATCGGACATATCCACCAAGGGCAATCACAAGGCCATCTTCACATAGGTCTGCAATCTCAGAGACAAAAACCCAACTCACCCTGTAAAGCTGGTCAATCACACCACATACACACACACCATAGCTATAGCCAACCTGCTGCAGACAGGGTTCACCATCAGCATAGGTGGATATGCAGGTGTATACTGCCTAATCAAAGTTAACAAAAGCAAGTCTCCATGGGACCTGATAACATTCCTGTCTGCATTCTACATGAACTCAGACATATGTTTCCATTTACATTACACACTGCATGCAAGCAAAGCCTGAGCACCATTGACATCCCATCTGCAAGGAAGGTGGCCACTGTCATCTCTCTACACATACGTGAATAATGAATGGTGGTTTATGCAATGTAGTGACCCTCATTGGGGGGAACATGATACATCAGGACCAGGAGTGCAATGCAGGTTCATACTGTGCTGATCAATGACAGGTGTATGATGTGGTTGTAAGTGGTGGCTAATGGTAGGTGATACTGATGTGCTGGCTCTGTAAATAACTCTGGGCAATGTCTGAGGTCCTGTGATAGGTTTTCTTGTTTATGTCTTCCTGGTGGCATGCAGCGTCAGCCAGCATATACTGCAGATGAGAATGCAGCCATCACCGATGCCATAATCCAGCACCATGTGGTGCTTGTTTGGCAGTAGCCAACAAAATCTGTGGGAGCGGACTGCCCTGTGGATTGACTTTGTCCACAGACTTAACACCTTGGGCCACCATGGCCGCATATAAAATCAGGTCAGGCATCGGGCAACTGAACTTATACATCATGCCTGGCAAAGGGCTGCTGCCATGGTCAGGGACTGTACTGCTACAGGTGGGGGTCTAGCCACACAGGCCCCACTTATGACAACAGAGGAGCTCCTTGCCAACCTTGGGGCAGCCCCACACAACAGCCAACACAAGAAATACAAGTTGTGGAGGTGGGTGGCACCCAGGCAACAGGAAGGAGCGTCAAAGTAAGGCCACAGTGCAAATCAATTTAATCATGTATCAGTCATACTGTCTTCTATAGAGTATCTAGATGCATATGTCAGTTCAAACTGCATTTATGGGTGGGGTTTAGTAATGCACACAAGTGCACATCTATGGTGAAGGACAGCAAATTGTGTACTATCAGAACTTGTACTGTACCTGTGCAGAAATGTAGCATTCATCTTGTACCAATGCCAAATGTCAGTCTGCTGACAATACCTCTCCCCCACAACTGCATAGGTACCTCTGGTCTGGATGTGGGACAGCAGCCTGAAGCCGGGGAGTATGGGATTTTCCTGTTGTGGCTCACCAGTACCCCAGGCATGCTAAGGTCATGCATTTGACCATGCACACAACTGTTACTCTCAGCCATTTTGCAATATCTGCATGTTCGCTTGTGGTGGGGTTAACTGCATTACATCACAGTAGTCATCATGGGGGCCTATTTGCTGGAGATGTCACATATCTGTAGCATATCTCACAACCTGTCATTGCAAGAAATCTGGACAAAGATTGACAAAATGGGGGGACAAAGGCCCAAAACTGGGGACATATTTATAATTTAGTTTTATACAGTGTATATAAATGGTGTGCACACACCTGTTAGAATGCCAGGTATTTATGATATACAAAAATAAGTGCACAATAAAATATTTCCGAACCATTCCAACCTTTCATATGACCTATAACCTGCACAATTTAATCATAAACAAACAAATCTGTTAGGGGAATAATTATGACACATAAAAAGTTTACAAAAAGCTAGATGCATACATGTGCACAGGCTGAAGGCTGAAGCTAATACTGTGTTGAAGCAGCTTTTGATATACTTACAGCATTACGTATTCTTGGGTACACACCTGCCATCAATTACAGAGACTCTTTGATTAATAGCAAATAATGGTCAGCTGTCATACAAGTATTATCCTAACACGTACTCAGTTGTCTGTTACAGCAACAGCCACAGTTCGCATACAACTTACAAAGCAGCAAAGGGATCTCATTTGTGAAAGGTATCAGCCCAGAGAAGGGTACACACACAGTTCCACAGCATTGTATATACCATGGAATACAGTGAAGACAGTCATCAAATGGTGGTGAAAATATGGGGCAATAGTGGCATTGCAAAGAGCTGGACATCCCTCCAAATGTGTGGAAAAGACAAGATCCAAACTGGTCAAGGAGGCTTCCAGGAGACCGACAGCAACACTACAGGAGTTGCAGAAATCTTTGGCAAGTACCAGTTGTGTTCTACATGTGACAACAATCTCCCATATTGTCCATATGTCTGGCCTATGGGGTAGGGTTGGAAGATGGAAGCCTTTTCTCACACAGAACAACATCCAGGTCTGGGGAATTTCTCAAGAAAAAACATCATGTCTCCCAAAAAAATGTGGGGGAAATGTGTTATGGTGTAATGAGTTTGTACTTTTTGGCCACAATACCAAAAGGTTTGTTTGGCACAATAATAACACTGTGCTTCACCATAAGAACACCATTCCCATGGTGTAGCATGGTGATGGCAATGTCCTGCTTTGGGGTTGCTGTTCATAAGCTGGAAGTGGGCCTTTAGCCAGGGTAGAAGGGATTAGGAACATTTCCAAATACCCGTCCCTTTTGGCCCAACATCTTCATGTGTCTGCTAGGAAGCTGTGGATGGAGAGGAATTATACCTTTCTACATCACAATGAACCAAACCATACATCAAAATCCAAAAACAGAATGTCTTCACTAGAAGATAATCAACATTTTAAAATGGCACAGCCACAGTCCACACCTACATCCAATAGGAAATCTGTGGGGTGCCCTGAAGAGGCCTGTGTAGAAGAGATGCCCTCACAATCTGACAGGGTTGGAGGGCTTCTGCAATGGAGAGTTTACAAATATTGCTAAGTTGAGAAGTGCTATGTTGATACACACCTTCCCACGAGGACTGACTGCTGTTATGAAACCAAAAGGTGCTTTAGCAAAGTATTAGTTTAAGGGTGTGCACAGTTATGCAACCAGCCTATTGTACCTATTTCAACTTTTACATTTTACCACTAACTGATGTGTTTGTTCTTCAATTGGATTGCACAGGTTATAGGTCACATTAAAGATGGGAAATGTTATCACATGATTTCTGTTGTCTCATGTTATATATCAAAGAAACCTGGCATGTTAACAGGGGTGTCTACACTTATAATATCCACTGTAAGATTAGAAGGCTGTTAGTGTAACTGGTTCTGTTGTAACATACATGTACTGCAGGTTTTGAAGTGTGAAACTCAAAATATGTCATTAATTAGTGACACCAGTACTCATATCATCCCAGTAATGTGTCACACAAATACAGAATTTATGACAAACAGACCAGAAATATGAGCCACACATGTAGACATTCAGTGACACTCTGCACAGTTGAGAGGTGTGTTCTGTAGGAATTGCCACTGTGCTATACAGGAGAACAGCAGTTATTTATGCATGGGTGCAGTGTGTGCTACGTGAAGGCCCATCACCTACTATCACTACTCACATGTCACATAGGTATATATAAGTAGTAACATTAAGTGGAAAGGACTGCACTGCATGATTTTGAGGGCCTGTACAGGATGTGTATGTAGTGGTCTGACTGTGTTGTGAATGTCACCAGTTGGTTATTGTGAAGTCTGTGCAATGCCTGTCTGCCACCTCACCTGCAAGTGTGTGCGTGTGTGTGTGCATGTGTGTGTGTGTGTGTGTGTGTGTGTGTGTGTGTGTGTGTGTGTGTGTGTGTGTGTGTGTGTGTGTGTGTGTGTGTGTGTGTAGTAGTACACATTATAGTGCAGGTATTAAATTACATATGTTGTCCTCACACCACAGGTGGTCATGGTGGTTGTGGTCCATCCTGCTCAGAATCTGATGACAGTGTCTCTTCAGACTCAGACAATGATGATGGTTATAGTCAGGCACAGGTGGGGTTGTCAGGGAGAGAATCTGTGCCATCGGTTGACATCCCACAGTCATCCACAATATCCCTGCACACAGTCACAATGCCCACACATGCCCCATCCTCAGCAGCCACACATGATGGACAGTTGACAGGTGGTGGCATGGAACAGGTTGGTGTGGTGACTATGGCAGGTGTGAGTGTAGACACTGGCCATAGCCAGAGTGCAGGTGAGGTCCCACATAGGTGGATAGACAGGGGTGCTTGCATGAGGACTGCTGCTCATCAAGCCACTGTCGCAAGTGCCACAGCAGGTGTCATCAGACACATGTTTCAGGCTGTCATGGATGCACAGGCATGTAGTGAATGCAACACCAACACATCAAGGTGTTGGATGCAACTCTTCCTGATTTATGTGGCAACATATGGCTTGCTGAGTCTACACGCCAAAATACTGAGGCTATGAATAGATGGTGGGGTGAGACCTTGGCAATCCTCGGCCATGACATGTCTCCTAGAGCATGTGGTGGGACATGGGCATCGGCCACATGGATGTACGTCAGCACCAACATCAGCTGAGAGTCTACACAGCTTACAGAGCTGTGCACCTTCATACTCCCATAGTGGCAGTGACACCAGCACTACCAAAGTGGGGGCTGCTGTCCACATCACAACAGAGCAGACCATGGGCACGTGGTTCTGGCCGGTCCCATCAGGGACATGGATCCAGCAGACAGCAGTCATCATCAAGAAGCAGTACTGCATCTGGCCTTGGGCCTGGTCATGCCACTTAGACCCCTGGCAGGACCTGTTCATGTGGCCATGGCCAGTGACAGTGAACTGGATGCCCTGCCATGTATGGTCTACAGCTGTCCAACATACCCCTGTGTAGGGCAGCTACATGGCGTGACTGTGTGCATACATTCACACACACACATCTGTATCTCAGGCAGGTCACCTTTAGACACACACAGCACCTCTGCACAGCCCATCTATAGGATACTCCTTCAATCATATACACATGATATCAGTCATATGTCCCAGACTAGGCCTCTGGCAAACCCACACCACACCCTATGCATGGTGATACCTGCGCCACATCCCTGTCATCCATACCATTGATTCAGGGACATGCTAATATGGGTCTGATGCACAGAGTGAATATAGTAGAGTGTAGCTATGTAATACTGTGTAAGGTGCTGTCTGTTTGCATTTGTTATGAGTACACATAAAGGTGCATGCACTTTATTAGCCATGATGCATTGTTGCTGTTAGTACCACTGACTAAATGTAGTCTGACATTCTGTATTATGTTTGTGTTCCAGATATCTGTCTGACTGTAGGCTGTGGCCCTGCAGACATTACCAACACGGAGTATGGCAGAGTGCAAATACGCCAACCATTTCATAGCCAAGATACAGCTTTATATGTACGTTTATCAGGTGTGTATGCATGCAACAGTGTGTAATGGACACTGTTGTCAGACAGTGTGACCTTTCATACATACCCCTTGTCACAGACAGGTAGCCTTCAGACATGTCACCTCAGTGTTGTGTAGTACCACAGGCTCATCATGTGGAACAGGTTATTGGAGTACTGTCAGTAGGTGCCTCACAAGGTTAGCCATTAGATTGACCGCAACAGATTCATCTGTCAGCACCTGTTGCCTTTGCCATTTCTTTCCCAAACACTCAACCCTGATGCAGTTGGTAAGGGCATACATGGTACTGTGTATGACAGGTTTGTGGTATGTATTCCTGAGTTCACAGGGTGGAACAGGGAGACAAAGGGGTATATCCTTTGCATACACACAGTAAAGACTGACACAGGGGATGTGCATACAGTAACACAAACACAGTTGGCAATAGACATATTAGTAAACCTACATATCCACTTTAATGTACTATAGTGCTGCATACACATGACATATCTGACATAGATTATTTGCATGGGGCATAACTCACAACCTTTTACAACATGTAATGTTGTGCAAGCCTTCATGGATAGTGAGATAACCCACCAGAAATAGCAACTGGAGTCACCTATTGCTCCTACAAGCCTAGACAAGTGATAAAGTAACAGATGTTGTATCAGCATGATGTTTCAGTCAAGTGTGATGCCGGTGCACTAGCCCAGCAATCAGGGAGCCTCAATCCTCACCAATAACACCAGTGAGGGGCTTCCATGTAGGGAAAGGATAATAAATACACACACAGTAAAGTACAATTCCCCTTAAGAGTGCACAGAGATCACAATCAGTCTGGGCCTGGTTTCTCCCTTTCTCTCCAGGTCCCCAATAAGACTTCCTACTGGCACAGCTATAGGGTCCAGATCTTAGCGTAGTGGGCAAGCTAAAACCTCCAGCACCCTCTCTGTCCAACCAGTGCTCTATGTCCCTACCCATGTAGCTGATACACACACACACTTTGAGATAAGAGTTTATGCAACCACACAAACACTCCTGGAGAAGACTGGCACAGGTTCTCCAGCTGTGCCCCTTTTAACCAGGCTATATGGTAGAAAACACTGCCACCACCCAGCTAATATTTATCAGCTACTCAAAGACCCTTATGAAAGGGTGCCCAAGTATACTGTGCAATATTATTATCCAAATGGTAAGTGCAACCAAACAGTCAAGACTTATTTGGATTGACTTGATACAGTATCACTATATAAATACAATGTACTCTTAGAGCTTAAATAATCTCTGCACAAAACAGCCGCAGTTGAAAAGTATTAAAATATTTAGCAATAAATAACAGACACAAGACAATACATCTTACTACACAGTGCTAGTCAAGAGTTTAGAGATCACAAATAAATACTTAAAATAATACAGTAGAAAAGTTCTCACATGGCAGAAAAACAAACTTGTCTAATCTTCCCTTTTCCTAGCTATATCTAAGAGAAAGCACAGTTCTAAAATCCTTCTTAGATATAGACACAGGCAGAGTGGTGAGTTGGATATTCTCAAGACAAATGCTCTAAAGCTGTCATTCTTTCTGTCCTTAAATTGATAACACAGTACCACTGATTCATTTCAAATTACATAATTTCTTTCTGGTTCCCAGGCTAACAGACTCTCAGAGGTTAATAGCCCTTTTGATCTTGCAGCTGGTCAGGAACTAGAGCAATAAAAGAAATTATGCATGCAAATTCTAGCCACTAACTCTGGCCTCAAAACAACAGGCAGAATGCCTTTTTTCCAGACATCTTGGCTCCGAGTTCTGACATCAAAGAATTGACTTATCAGCTTTATTACAGCAGGGTGCACTGTTGTTAATTTTTGCAGTTCCACATTTAACACCATTTTTCCCATTTAAGAGAGCAAGCCTGTGGCTTATTAATATTTACAAATGTTGGAATTATCTACAAAATTCTATCTGGCTAGGCTGGCAGCCTTCACCTATCTTCACACATCTCCCCCTGGAGAACTCAAGCTAGGTTTTCAAGTGACCCTTGAGAAACGTTGCTTGAGATGGTTAGATCTATCTGAGTATACCTTACCCCATTCCCTGTCTTGAGAGCCCATCTGCATTGGCATTGCTAATCCCACTGCAGTGCTGAACTGACATATCATATGCTTGGAACCCTAGGCTCCATCTTAGCAACTTGGCATTTTGCTGGCTGGCTTTGTTTAACCATGTTAGAGGATTGAGATCTGACACTGCAGTGAATATTCTTCCATACAGATAAGGCTGAAGTTTCTGAAGTGCCCACACTGTGACTAGACATGCCTTTTCTACAGCTGCATAGCATTCCTCCCTGGATTGACGCCTATGACTGAGATGAACCACCGGGTGCTCTTCTCCCTCTGAAAAAAGCTGGCTAAATACAGCCCCCACCCCATGGTTCAAAGCATCCACCTGCACAACAAATGCTTTGCTGTAATCTGGACTGGCTAACACAGGGGTTCCTCACAAAGCTTCCTTAAGCTCCTGGAATGCCTGCTCACATGCTATGGTCCACACTAACTTATCTGGCCTATTTTTCGTTGTCAGGTCTGTGAGGGTAGCAACTATGGTACTATAACTGGAGACAAACTTTCTGTAATCCCCTGCTGTCCCTAAGAATGCCCTCACCTGCTTTTTGGTAACAGGTGTAGGCCATGCCTGAATGGCTTCTACTTTGGCAGGGCAGGATCTGGCCTGATCTTACCACTCCCCACTCTATGTCCCGGGTAGGAGACCTCTGCCATACCCTCCTGACATGTGCTGGGCTTAATGGTCAACCCTGCCCTCTGTAGTCTGCCCAGCACCTCCCTGACATTCTGAAGGTGCTCTTGACAGGAATAGCTGTAGATGGCAATATCATCTAGGTAAGCAAGGCCAAACCCTCCTGTTCCTGCTAGGATATGATCTATCAGCCTCTGGAAAGTTGCTGCGGCATTTTTCATTCCAAAGGGCATCTTTGTGAACTCATGCAAGCCAAAAGGATTCACAAAGGCTGACTTGTCTTTAACACTGGGAGTCAAGGGCACCTGCCAGTAACCCTTGGTAAGATCAATGTTTGTAAGATACTTAGCCCCACCCAGCTCTCTTGGGCCTCATCTCTCCTAGGCATAGGCTAATCATCTGACTCTGTGTGACTATTTAATTTCCACACATAATCTGATGCTGCCATCCTTCTTTGGCACTAGCACCACTGGGGAGGCCCAGGGACTGTTGGACTCTTTAATCACCCCTAGTTCCAACATCTCCTGTATCTCCTCCCTCAGTCTGTTTGACTTTCTCAGTCACCCTATAATGGGCCGGCCTAATAGGCCTTTGGGGTCCTGTATCCACCTGGTGCTGCACCAGGTGGGTGCACCCTTGTATCCCAGTAAACATGTCCCCAAACTCCTATAACACTATTAAGATTTCTCGAACTTGGGTAGGAGATAGCTGCTGGGACATTGCTGTCCCTTCCACTGAGGTGTCAGTCCAAGCCTCTCTGAGGAGATCAGTATCAGATCTCCCTCAGACTCCTCCTGAAATCCACTGCAAATGCTCAGCACAGGGGTCTCCATATCATGGTAAGGTTTCATCATGTTAACATGATGCAATTTGTGCCCCTGCCTCCAGCCTAGCAGTTTCACCATGTAGTTAACATCACTTACCTTTCTTACCACCTTGTAGGGTCCCTCCCAAGCTGCTTGCAGCTTGTTGTGTCTGACAGGAAAGAGAACCATTACCTGCTGCCCCACAGCATACTCTTTAGCTTGAGCATTACTGTCATACCACACTTTTTTTGTTGTTGAGCTTCTGCTAGGTTCTCCTGGGCCAAGCACATGAGTTCCCTGAGCCTTGTCCTGAGATGTAGGACATATGCCACAGCAGAATCCTTGTGAGGTTCACACTCACATTTTCACTCATCTCAAATTAAATCTAGAGGTCCCCTCACCTTATGCCCATACAACAAGTCAAAGGGTGAAAAACGTGGATTCCCGAGGAACCTTTCTGTAAGCAAATAACAGACGGGGCAAATATTTGTCCCACTCCCTCTTAAACTGGTCTGCAAATGCCCATAGCATGGACTTGATTGTAGAGTTTAACCTCTCAACAAGACCATTAGTCTGGGGATGGTAGGGGGTGGTCTTCATGTGCTTCACCCCACAGTACTTCCACAGACAAGCCAACAAGTCTGACATGAAACTGGCACCTCTGTCAGGTAGTATTTCTTTTGGGAAACCTAACCTGCTGAAAATCTCTAACAAAGCATTTGCCACCTTTTCTACCTCAATGGAAGACAGAGCCACTACCTCAGGGTATCATGTAGCATAATCCACTCCCACTAGGATACACTTTTTCCCTGTGGAACTTGGGGTACTCAGAGGCCCCACAATATCCATAGCTACCCTCTGAAATGGCTCCTGAATCATAGGCAAAGGCATCAAAGGAGCTCTCACCTTGTCTCATAACTTACCTGCCTTTTGGCACTGCTCACAGGTCCTGCAGTACCCTGTTACATCTCTGGAAATTCCAGGCCAATAGAAGTTCTGATAAAACGTCTCTTTTGTATGTTTTATGCCCATATGACCTGCAAAGGGAATATCATGGGCTATGGCTAGAAGTGCCAGATGGTAGGCTCTAGGCACTACCAACTGCTGTACCCTCTCACCTTCTAGCCCTCCCTCAGGGGTCCAATCTCTATATGATAACCTTTTGTCCCAGTATACAGAATCCCCCTTCCCTTGAGAATCAGGTGCCTCACTAGTTACCTGCCTCAGGCCTTGCAATGTAGGGTCTGAGAGCTGAGCCTGTCTCAACTCTCTCTTTGTAACCCTTCCCAGCTCCCTTTCCACAGGAAGTCTGGCATCCTCTGACAGTGGTGCCTCACTGTCAGCCTGGGTACTACTACTCACCTCTACCTTTGCAATCACTTTGTCCAAGGGAACATCAGTACCAACAAGCAGCTGTGGCTCCCATTCAGTCTCACAGCTACAGAGTAGCTCCCTCATTGAAGTAACCACCTCACCAGCCCTGGCTGCAAGTGTGCAGTCTGTCTAGGTCTCCCCAGGCTACCAGACCCGCATGCTTATCTCCTAGTCTGACTGGGTGTAACTCCATAACCACATGGTACTGCCTCATCCCAATCCTTCCCTATCAGGACATATGCAGGATGGTAGTTCAGTACCCTTGTTACCTCAAGACAACCTACTATTGGCATTTTGTCTTTCCCACTTACTGGCTCTCTCAACTTTGATTCCCCACCTTGTCTCTGTGGAAATCTGTATGCCACATGGCCCCACTGGTTGCATTCAAAACATTTAACCCTAGGTCTTGGACATGTACCTGGATTAGTGGCTTGCCCTGCTACTGGCGGATTCTGTTGGGGCAGTCTGTGCTGCCCATCATGGTTTCTTTTTGACCCATGAGCAGTACTGTGCATCCCTTTCCTGTGCATGGATGCCCTGCTTGCTAGGTATAGATCTCCCTTCTTCCCCAGCACATTTGAAGTAGCACATTGTCTATCAGCTAACTAGATCCTCATGTCCTCAGACAAAGTGCTAAGGGCTTGTTCCCTTACCAAAAGGTCTGACAGCCCTTCAAAAGTGGTGACCTAACATCCACTCACCCACCTATGAAAATAAGTGTTCAGTTCAGCAACATATTCAAACACACTTTCATCTGCCTTGCGTCTATGCTCACAAACCTTTTTCCTGTATGTTACAGGTGTTAGTTAAACAATTCTAACAAACAGTTCTTAACCGTAGTAAAATTAAAACAGTCAATGTCAGACATTTTTGACAACACAGTTACAGCTTTACCATGGAGTAAGGGGGTCAGGAACCATACCCAGAGCCTTTGGTCAACATCATACTGTTTACAAACCCTCTCAAACATATGAATGAACTGCAGAAGAAATTTACTGACATCTTGTGCTTCTGGGGTCCAGTCACTCCCTTCCCCATTACCTCCATGACTTTGTTGAAGAGTCAGCATCTACTTCTCATGCTGCCTCTGCCTCTCCTTTTCCTCAGCTTCCAGGCATAGCAGTTTCTCTTTCTGCTCAGCCTGCCTATGCCTCAGTCTCTCATTTGCTTCTATTTCTAAATGCCTGGCCTCCCACTCAAGTCTCTTTAGCTCTCAAGCAAAAACCTCCAGCATCCTCCCTGTCCAACCAGTGCTTTGTGTCCCTGCCCAAGTAGCTGACACACACATACTTTGAGATAAGAGTTTATAAAACCACACAGACACTCCTGGGGAAGGCTGACACAGGTTCTCCAGCTGTGCCCCTTTTACCCAGACTATACGGTAGAAAACACTGCCACCACCCAGCTAATACTTATCAGCTACTCAAAGGCCTTATATAAGGGTGTCCAATTATACTGTGCAATATTTTTATCCAAATGGGAAGTGCAACCAAACAGTCAAGACATATTTGGAATGACTTGATACAGTATCACTATATACATGCAATGTACTCTTAGAGCTTAAATTATCTCTACACAAAACAGCCACAGTTGAAAGGTTTTAAAATATTTAATAATAAATAATAAAAAACAGGACAATGCTTTTTACTACACAGTGCTAGTCAAGAGTTCAGAGATCACAGAAAAGTACTTAAAATAATACAGTAGAAAAGTTCTGACTTCACAGAAAAACAAACTAGTCTAATCTTCCTATTTCCTAGCTATATCTAAGAGAAAACACAATTCTAAAATCCTACTTACATATAGACAAAGGCAGAGTGGTGCGTTGGATGCTCTCAAGACAAGTGTTCTAATGCTCTCATTCTTTCTGTCCATAAATTGATAACACAGTACAATTGGTTCATTTCAGATTACATCATTTCTTTCTGATTCCTAGGCTAACAGACTCTCTGAGATTAATAGCCCTTCTGGTCTTGCAGATGATCAGGAACCAGAGCAATAAAAGAAGTTATACATGCAAATTTAGCCATTAATTCTGGCCTCAAAACAAAAGGCAGAATGCCTTGATCTAGACATCTCAGATCCGAGTTTTGATATCAAAGAATTGACTTATCAGCTTTGTTATAGCAGAGTGTACTGTTGTTACATTCTTGGAGTACCACATTTAACACCATTGTTATCCCATTTAAGAGAGCAAGCCTGTGGTTTATTAATATTTACAAATGGCAGAATTATCTACAAAATTCTATCTGGCTAGGCTGGCAGCCTTCACCTATCTTCACATCAGGTATGATACCTGATGCTGGCATGTGTATCACTACACTAACTGTGACCTATATGGCAACAATATCACATACATGGCCATTGTTAGGGACACAGACACATATAGGTTGCAAACATCTGGATATTCTTAGACATCTGTATAGATGACTGGTATGGCCTGTACAATGGTTTAACATGCTGCATGTGAGGCAGATGCCATTACCATGCTATATAAAGTAATGCAATTGGGAGGTGGTAAACAGGTGTGGATTTTACATGCATCAACATGGTATAACCCACGCAATATATGATTTTCACCCAAACACACACACACACACAGTTACCAGTGCTAGGATTAATGCCCCTACCTATCCAGTTATTTCTACTATAGCGTTACACAGTTATCAGACATGCCACAAAACTTATATGATTTCACTTTCTCCCAAGGTACTTCTAAGGTGAATGACATCAGCAAGCCTGGTAAAGTAGGGTGATGGAAAGTGTACAGGTTGGTATACAACTCAAAATGGTATAACCCAGACAGAATATGACTGTCAACCCAAACACACACACACACACACACACACACACACACACACACACACACACACACACACACACACACACACACACACACACACACACACACAGTTGCCAGTATTGAGATTAGAACCCCTACCTAACTAGGTATTTGTACTATAGTGTTACACATTTATCACATGTGCTACAGAGCTTATAGGGGTTTTAGGTGTCCAGTGGTACTTCTAAGGTGAATGACAACAGCAGATCTTATGAAGTAGGGCAATGTGATGTGTACTTAGTGGAAACAGTCTCCTAATACTTAGACCTATGGACACACACACACACACACACACACACACACACACACACACACACACACACACACACACACACACACACACACACACACACACACACACACACACACACGCAGGTGATGTGATATTATAAACACAACCTCAGTACTATTACACAATGGTGCTCACCTTTTATGCTGGCACTTGCAACTGTTTACAACTGGTATGCCACTGTCCACAGCACGACATCACTGTTTGCCATTCAGGGTATCCGTGTGTGTGACTTACTCTGTCTGTGTCCCCCTGAGTCTCTCTCTCTCTCACTGTCTCTCACTTCCCCACATCTATGTGTGTGTATGCTTGACATGTGTTATCTGTTGCCCATATATATGTTTGTGTATCGCACACAAAAGATTCAGATATATCAAATATGGACCACCTACAGCTAGCTGAGGTAATCCTGTCTGATGTGTGGTGTTGGGACAGTTAAGGTGTACATAGGTGTCTGTATGCACAGATATATATACACAATACAGTCATATAGACCGATGTGGCTTCCAACATGTCCTGTGATTCTCTAAGTGTATGAGCATGCCCAGTGTGACCTTCTATAGTTAGAGTGGGATTCCATTCCAGAGATAAGTGTACTCCGATCCGGGGTTTTGTGTTTTAGCCATACCTCTCAGGAGTACACAGGACTTTCCTCAGGGTACTGGGTTTATTTAGCAGACATTTACTAACATATCTGTAGTCTGACACTGCAATGAATTGTATCATTACCCACTGCCAGACATCCTCAGATCATCACAGTGTTTTACCAGAGGAATGCTAGTTGTATGATGCATAGACCAATATTATGAGGGCAGCTATTTACATTCTTGCCCAACAAGGCCAGTTGTGAGGTGTGGCTACAATCAGTTGAGTGATTATGCGCTGTGTAAACAGCCCAGCAACTTCATGATCTGGGGATCTCTGGCTTGTGTAGTATCTTTCTCACCTGAGATGTCATATCCTTGTGTGGCCATACCTCTCACCTGTACATTTTTTTGGCAGATTGTCTAGGTGTTTAGCTAGAGGTTTCATCCTGTCTACATAAACTTGTGTTTTTATGGCAAGTTAGTTACATATAATTGAAGAGTGATGTTATAAAACAATGACAAACATTACTGTTTCAGACTGCATAACCTTCAGACAATTCCCGCTACTGCAAACCCCTCACACTATCAACTTTCTCAGTATGTAAGGGTGATATTTACAACACATGTCTATTATTGTGCCTTTGTTCCACTTTTATTTCTGCCCTTGTCCAGACGTCTTGCTGTCATAGGTTGGAAGTTATGGGTGTGGGTACAGAGTGCATTCTACTGTGCAGGCATGTCCATTATATGTAAAAGCAAACATAAAAAAAGAATTACTGAAAATAACTACTGGCAACAGTACTAAAAAACACTATATATATATATATATATATATATATATATATATATATATATATATTCACAAAAGCTTTAGCACCTCGGCTACACAGCCTTCAAGATGTCCATTATATATGTAGTATATTCTACATAGCACTGTGACTTCCAGGTATGTCAGTGGCCGAGCAGTAGGTGTCACTGACATGCATAATAGTTGGCACTGCAGTTATCTGCACATGGCCCTGTCAAAGACAGCACTGTACCTTGGGCACTACACAACGACAGCCAGGAGAAAATGCTGGTCAGATCCTGACAGTATTAACCACACATACACATAGTGCATTGACCCCTGCATATTGTGGACATGAACATGTTTTCATGTGGATTCGGACAGCCCTGCCAATGTGTGCTATGCTGCTATTTCCCCTGAAAACATACATGTTACTGCATTTCTGTGGGTATATGGGGAGGGGGGCACACCTGTCAATTGTACACATTTGCACAGTCTGTGCTGATATTTGCTTTACATTTTGGTTTCATTTACCATACTATTGTGCCCTGCCTTGGAGACTAGAGGCATATCAGTAAAGACCACAGGTCAGATTGTAATGGCATAAATTTGAGTTTCAGAGTTCTTACCCTTTGTAACCTTACTGCAACTGCGAGACCTGCTGTGCTATCACTGTGTGAGTCTCTAGGGGGTAATCCAACATTGCCGCCATTTGTGGGACTTTGCCAGACAGTTCTCTCTGTTTTTTTACAGCTGACTTGCTGTATGGGTCTGAGGGATTGGTATGTGACCCCCCACACTGACGTCCATGACTGTGACCTATGACTCCCCACTTAGTTGTCCCCACACATATACTGCAGTGGGATTTGCAACCTTGGGTACTACTGCATTGTGTGGGGAGGCCAGTATTGGGCAGACATTTCCTGGTGTCCCACATAGCTGTCAGTTGTCGGCTGCTATCCCAGTAGGCCACCCCATTCCCTTGCATGCATGCACCATTACCATAGATATGCTAGCAAAACATACAAATCAATTAATTTATTGTTAAGAAGACAGACTTACCTTGTGCCTGTGGCAGTTGTGAGGATGGTGCTTAAGGGCCACCTATGTTGGATGCACACAGTACACTGCCTATACATGGTAAGGTACAGGTAATGTGATGTGTGTGTGTCATCCATTTTACTGTGTGTGAGAATCAGAGAGAGTTGTCACTCCCTGGGATCCCTACAGAGTCAGTATGTGTTATGCATTGCCTCTTTGCCAAGGCCTGAGCATACTGGGCACACCTACATCTGCCTACAGGAGAAGGCTCAGGGTCTCCTGCTCTGAGTCCCACTGTGCCTGTGGGGACCTTGGCGATGGTGGTGGGCTATGTGGCCCTTCCCCATGCCATTCCTGGTGCAGCTGTTTCCGCAGGATCATATTGTGTAGCATGGCACATACTATGAACATGTGTGCACATGTGGCTGGTGAGTAATGCAAGGCTCCACCAGATATGTCAAGGCAGTGAAATTGTGACTTGAGCATCCCAAACACATGCTCTATAATGATCCTGGTTTGTGCGTATGTCTCATTATGGCATTCTTGTGTGGGTGTGTGTGCATTTCTGATGGGTGTCAATATCCATGTCTCCAGTGCATAGCCAGCATCTCCCCCAGATGGCCATATGGGTTGCCCCCTCTGGCAAATGCCTGCTACAGCTGTGACAAATGCCAGATGTGGGAGTTGTGATAGCTTCCAGGGCTGCCAGCACACACTTTCTTGATAATACCTTGGGCATTGCACATGACCTGGCAGTTGATGGAGAGGGAGCCCTTGCAGTTTATGTAGACCCTACCCTGTTCACCGGGTGGTGCATTGATGTGGATGTGCATGCAGTCTATTGCACTCAGTACCTCGGGGTATTCTGCTACATGATGGAAGAGACGCATATTGCTGTTCCTCTCCTCGTGGGTGCTGGGGAAGTAAATGTGCTCACCGGCATGCTGTAGGATGGCATCCAGGAACTGGTGCAGTATCCTGGATGCAGATACCTGTGAGACCCCATGATGTCCCCTGTAGGTCTTTGGAAAGTACCTGTAGCTAGTATTCCTAAGGCTACACATACCTTGATATCCACTGTGTGGGTTCCCCTCTGTTGGCTCTGGGTCTGAGTTGAGGCCAGCACTGCTCGATGATTTTCTTCAGTATGTCTTTGACCACCCTGTAGTGGTCTACTATATCCAGATCATGTAGCCCCTGGTAAGTTATCCTGGGTCTGAACACTCTTCTCCTCAGTCTGTGGCAGTTGTCAGCATTATCCTCCTCATCACCCTCAGCCTCTAGCACATACTGATGGATCAAAGCAATGGCAGCCCCTAACATTTTTCCGGTTAATATCCCCCCACGTGTGTACACCAATGGTGCAGAATTTGTGGGAAAAAACAGACTGTAAGGTGTTCCCATAGTTTATACTGTTGTGCTGCAAATGCTGACTGTATGATTGGCTGAGTATGATACATTCCAACTGCTAGCTATGTAATTTGTACTTGATTACTTTTATTCTGCTATTTTCCTTTTTTTCCCTTCCCTTTTCCACCCCTTTTAAGCCGCGAGGCATGCCGCACAAATCCGGTGCCCAAATATAAACAGTCCTGCTATTTCCATTTTTTTTTTGTTTTAGACCTGGTATGCACCGCCGAAATCCATTTAGCTAATGTAAACACTGAGAAATGGCCCACCCTGGATGCGAACACGCTCTTTATTTCATGGAATAAGTCAGTACTGGCTCAGACACACACACTTGCTTAGCTTTGCTTAGCTAAGCTTATATGGGGGCCATAGAGCTCCAATGTGCTTACACCATGTATGACACACACCCTTTTCATGTCTTCTGCTCCTCCTGCTTACATGATCATGTTATAGCACCTACATGGTTAGGTGCAGATTGGCACTTAGAATATCTTTGTGATTCAGTAAATTTCCCCTCATTTGCATATCCCACTGCCTTAGTCCCTAGTTACTGCACTACCCCAGAGCCGTTGCCCTTAGCAACCTCTGTTCCTTGGTATTGTTTTGATTCTGCATGCCATTTTGGCACAATCCTGTTTGCACTCTGCTACCCTATGCTTAAATTGCTGACATCGGCCAAAAAATTTTTTTATTTTTAGAAAAATGAAACACTTTTCCATGCCAATGGCCATATTTTTAATTTTAGTTTTAATTTTTGCAGAAATGTATTCGGCTAGTAGCTGAATACATTTCTGCAACTAAAACTAATCTCGCATGGATGCCTGCCTGTTTGCTGAATAGCTAGTTTGCCTCATTTGCATGGTTTTCACCAGCAAATGAGGTAATTAGCATTATGCAGTGGTGTCCATACAGGAATAGTGCAGGCAGGCTCAGGCACGTCAGAACAGTAGTTTACTGGATCGCTTGGTGGCCATATTCCATGCAGGAATGGCTACACTGTTCCTGCACAGAGATTTCAATTACTGAATCCCAGGGATAATGCGTTTTTATATATTTATTTGCAAGTGTATGTGCTTCTCTTCATTTATGTCGATCATTTAATATGATTAACTGATAAATTTTGAGCTCTTTAGAAATGTCTTGCCATAATCCTTTCATCAAATTATACATACTGGATGTTCAAATGGCTGCAAAAAGATAGGGATATGCAAACTGTCTTACAGTGTATGCAACTACTTCAGTTATGACTGTCAAAGAAGTACACTGACAAGTAAATTGACTGGAAGCAGTAAAACCCAATTTTCTTTATAGTCAAGAAGTTAATCAACATTTTCAGCAATTTCATTTTGATAAAGAAAACCACATTAACCCTTTGCATCTGAGGGCTGAGAAAAATATTCAGGAGTGACTGCATTCCATTAATGAGCATGTACAGATCATCTTTTACATTATTTATTTATTTATTTTACAGATCATCTTTTACATTACAACCTTGCATTCTATTTGTAATGTTAGTGAAAAACTTCAACTGGGCCATTCAACTAAACCTGAAGCAAATAATAATCATAACAACATTTTTAAATGTTTTTGGGATTTCATTGCTCCCCTTATACAGATAATAATTAGACCTTGCTTACAGTTTTGATTAGAACTGTTGATTTGCTGTGGGAGGAAAAACTTCCATTTAATTTTATCTATTGTTTATGGTCAGGTCACTTGCTTTCCTTGTCATTTGTATGACTGAGTCCCAGGATTTAGTACATGTTTTTTAGTACATGGTGTATTCTGATTATTCTCTTAAATCAGCAAAAAGATGACTGTATTATCCACTTCTGTGATGTCAGAAAAGTGCATAACCATTGTTATGCACTTTTCAGGGTTATTGTTTAATTTTGTGCTGCTGAAATAGATGGCAAAACATCTGCATCAGAGAAACCATTTTGAGAGGTGTAACACACCTTGTACCCCCCACACTCAAAAAAAGCTGAGGCACACAGAAGTGTGCAACAGCTTGTAAAGCTATTGGTTGATAACAGATGCTATTTGATTCTGGTGACTGTGTGCCAAAACAACTTCCAAAGCTGTAAAACACTTTACCCTCCTACCTTTTTTCTCTTTAACTTGTAATACATTGCAGTAGTGAACATACTTTATATATTTCAAAGGCATATGATCCAGCCAGCCATCATAATACCAGTTTGCTATGTGTTCAAGAGATGGATTCCAAGATTTCTCTCAAGCATTGTTCTCAACACAGATTCTATAGTATCAATTTCTCAAACACGTAACAGAATGGTTATGATTTTTTACCCAATCATAATACTCAGTGAGACTCATTTTATACAGAATCTTTAAACAATATTCTTCTCAGCATGTGCCTAGGAAATGCTAAATGATCAACAATGATCTTCATATTGATCATTGCTGCAGTAGCTTTAGCTATATGTATTAAATCCTGCAGAGGATATAACAGCCAGCCAGCGTCCAGTGCTTCAGGGCACCTGCCATGCACTGAAACTGTCAAGCAGCTTGAGACGAGCTGAATAAAATACAAGTATGCACATAAAGCCCTTCAGAGCTTTACTGCCGCTGAAAAGTATGCTCCTCTGTGGCTTCTGAGGATCAATGGTCAGCTTGTTCTTTTATTAGCTGGAGAAATTGTGTTTATTTTAAGGCTGTGCAGCTGCCATAGTGTTTGAATGTACTTTTTACTGTGTTTTTTTTATTAAAAAATGTAACTTTCTTGGACTGGTAGATTTACTGGGACTGTTGCTTGTTTTCCTCAGACTAGAGGCATCATTTTCAGCTTGAACATGGAAGAGATTGTCACTCACATGGTCGGTCCTTCTTCCATCCACCAAAAGAAAATGTTAATCAAACAGCATTTGCCACCACAGCAGACTAGTAATTTGCCTCAGCCGCAAGTGAGTAACTCTGGGGTGGCAATTTGTTGTACTTCAGACCATTCATATTTTACCCTGGATGCCTCAACTACATCCACTAAGGGACTGGGGATTAGCCACATTCTCTGTGGCTATTAGGGACACACTCTTGACAGTCCTGGGAGAGGGATCAGAAGGTTTCTCAGTTGCATCAGAATGCTGCATCCATCCCTGGGGAAGGGGAGGCAGCCATTAATACACTGTTGGCCCCTTTTTCCTGTCAAAAAAAAAAACAGAAAACCAATCATCTGCCTACTCTTCCTCAAATGTCTTTGGATAGGAGTAATTTATTGCAACTGTTTAGGGTTTGATTCAGACTGTTGATCCTTTTTGTAGAGTAGTTTCCAGTAAAAGAATGAGGGACGCCTGCTTTCCTAAAGAGAGTGAAGATTCTGAATCTGAACAGGAAGTTGCAGAATGGATTCAGGGTTTTGTCCTCAGATTTTTGATACTGAGAAGAAAGGTCTCTTTCTGATTCTCTTTATGGGGGATTCTCATTCTCTGAATCTATTGCTAGAATGTCCCAGTGTTCTCAGTGGGAAAACATCAAGGTTTCTCAGGCCTTCAAAAATACTATGAGTTGTTACTGAAGGATTTTCCAGAACCTACACCCATTTCTCCTGCCTTGTACTTTAGAGGATGTGTATCTTACTGCCTGCAATTTCTGATAGTCATCCAGCTGTCCCTAAAAAGGCAGATAGGATTTATAAAGTCCGATAGTCTTTTAAATTTTATACACTATTCGCAAACCTGACCTAGCAGCTATAGCCATAGTTGACTCCTCTGCTGCTAAGCACTTAGTTAATTCCAATCCTACTCTTTCTAATAAGGATGAGAAAATTATTAAAAAGTATGGGAGAAAAATGTATACTTCTACAACTTTGAATTTCAGCATTTTGAATCATCAAGCTCATATATTAAAGTTTATTCTGACATATTATAAAGGTATGAGGAATGTTTTACCTACAGTTTCTTCTTTTGAAGAATAATCTGCTTTAAATTACTTAGCTTTGTCTATTGCACAGGCCACAACAACTATTTGAGATGCACATAACTATAGCAACAGCCAGAATCCACTTAATGCACCTGTTTGCAGTCTGTGTATGAATGTGATGATACTTTTTCCAGGGCTATGGCCGTTGATATAGTTTTAAGGATGTTTGCTTGTCTGCAGTCTCAGAACTTTCCAGATGATGTTAAAAAAGAGATTTTAAATTTTCCATTGGATAGAGATATAGTGATTGGCCCTTCTGCTACAAATGTGATCAAAATGTGTGATGAAAGGGGCAAGCTGATCCAGGGAATCTTTAATAGTTTTCTGCCCTCCTTTTCCAAATTGGACAAGGGATTTTCTTTCTTTGCATCCAATTTCAGCAAATAAAAAAGTGCAGTCTCTACAGAATTCAGGTAAACAGTTGTTAAAGAAAAAGTGGCAAGGAGGTTCCAAAAAGAAATCTCAAACCTCCTAAAATCAAAGACACTCCAACAAGTCTGAATGACTATTCAATAAACCTTGTGACCCCCTACAACACTGGTCCTCTTTCTCTTCCAGAAAGTCTGGATCTCCATTTTTCTCTTTGGCAACAGATTGTTTCAGAAAAATGGGTTGTGAAAATCATTCATCAAGGTTATAGGTGGCATTGCAAGGAAATTCATCCTTTCATGGGGGGGGGGCATTCCTCATCCTGCAACTCAAGACTCTTTTCTTTCCACCTGTTCTTTATTACATGCTGTCTCAAGAAGTGCACTAATTTCTCCTTCCAAACTGGGAAAGGGGTTTTATTCAAGGATGTTTCTAGTCCCAAAGAAAGAAAATGCTTGGAGAACAGTTGTAGATCTTTGTTTCCTAAACCTGTTTATGATAGTGCCCAAACCGAAAATGATTTAACTTCACAACTTGATGCCTCTTCTTCCTCATTCATCTTTCTTGGTAACACTAGATTTAAAAGATGCATAGCATCAAATTCACCTCCTTCAGGTGTTTCTTAAGGTTTTGTGTGCCTGGATCACATTATCAGTTTTCTACCTTATCCTTTGGACTATCCACTGCACCACTCCAGTTATAGCTGATTGCAGGCTACAGGATATCCACATTTTGACATACACTGATGACTTTCTTATCTTTGCAGAGCCTTTTTCAAGATGTCAGTAATCTCTCTCTCTTGGGTGAGAGATCTCTTGCACAAGCTGGGTGTCCAAGACAACATCCATAAGTCTTTTTTGACTCTGTCAAACGAGATGGTGTTCCTGGGATATCAACTAGACAACTCAGTTCAAAGAGCTTTTCTTCCACAGGAAAAAAAAAAAAAGATCTTTATTTATAGCTATTTTTAAGTTTTTCCACTCAGACTCCAGTCACTGTGAGAAAATACCTCCAGATTTTGGGTCTCATGGTATCTGTAATCCTCATGATAGTCCTGGGAAGACTCCACATGAAAATGATACAGTGGCATCTGAAATCTCTTTGGTCCTTGCTTCAATGCCCTTTATCTTTTCAGATCCTAGTACTAGGGTTTGTCAGAAGAGAAATCACTTGGTGAAGGCAACAGATATCTTTAAACCAAGGTACCCCCCCCCATGCTCCAAAAAAATTCAGTCACCACAGATGCTTCAGAATTTGCTTGTGGAGCTTATTCAGGAGAGGTAAAAGTGCAGGGAGCATGGATAACCAAGGACAGATGCAAACACATAAATATCATAAATATCAAGGAGATGTTTGTCCTGATCAAGGCACACAATTCTCCAAACAATTGTTGGCTCCCAGGACCTCTTCAAGTAGTTACATACAATACCACAGTGATGTGTTACATCAATAAGCAAGGGGGTACCAGGCCATACCCCCCTTTTCAGACTAGCCATGTTGTCTTGGGATATAGCTTCATGCACAGTCTCACTCTATAGGTATCCTACCTTCCGTCACAGCAAAATTGTGTAGCAGAAAAACTAAGGAGGATCAGGGCTGACCCTCACAAATGGAAACTAGATCCAGGGGTCTTCCAAGCTTTGATCCATCTGTGGGGAGTTCCTCAAGTAGACCTCTTTGCCTCCTGTCTGAACAATCAAATGGCAAAATTCTGTTCCAGGACTCCATGCAAGAATGCCTGAAAGACAGATGACTTTTCTTTTCTTTGGACAGAAATGTTCCTCTATACCTTTCCACCCTTTACACTAATATCCAGGGTACTTATAACAATTCAAAAATAATCCTTCAAGATCATTGTGGTTACTTCCTTCTGGCCCAGGTGACTGTGGTTCTCATTTCTTTTGGAAATGGGCAGTGGCAATAACCACAAGCATCCTCACAGAAAGGATCTACTCACACAAGAACAGTGGTGTTTGATATACCCCAACATCAAATGTTTTCAATTGACTGCCTAGATGATAGGGTATGCAGCAGATACTAATGGAGGCAAGAAAGCCTGCTAGGAAACCATATATTAGCAAATGGAAAAGTTTTTGTAGTTGGTGCCAAAAACATAATCACCACCCATTCAGAGCTAGTTGTTAGCTGTTTTTGCAATATTTGTGTGAGTTACTATCCCATGGTCTTTCTTATTCTTCTGTCAAGGTTCATTTATTAGCCATTTAAAAATGTTAGTCCATGGATCCTCCTCTTTCAAGGCAATTGCATGTCAAAATTTCTTGTAAGGGGTTTGTATAACAGGACTCTAAGTAAAGTGGTGGCCCCTCCTTAGGATCTTAGTTTTATGTTAGAAAAACTAACACTTGTTCCATTTGAGACAGATAATCTGGCTGACTTGAGATTCTTAACATGAAAAAAATGATTCTGTTGGATTGTTTTGACCTCTCTCTAGCTCTTATGGTATGTCAACCCTACCTCATTTTCCACAATGACAGGGTTTCTTTCAAAACTAATCCTTCTTTTATGCCTAAAGTGGTATACTAGTTTACTTTAAGTCCAAACTATCCATCTCCCCATTTTATTTCCTGAACCTAAAAATGAGGGAGAAAGGATATTCCATACCTTGGATGTCCATAAACAACTAAAGTACTATCTTGACAAAATGTAATCTTTCAGATCATTGGATCAATTGTTCATTTCTTGTTAAAGTAAGAAGAAGGGACAACAGGTCTCAAAACAGACTATTTCCAAATGGTTGTCTACTGCTATTACCATTTGTTATATTCACGACAACAAATCTATTCCAGGTAGGATCAAAGCCACACTACAAGGACTGTGGCTTCTTCTATAGCTATTTGGAAAGGGTTGGATTCTAGAAGTGTTCTAGAAGCTGCCACTTGGTCCTTTGTACATACTTTTACAAAACACTAAAACTGGATTCTTTCTGTAGTTGTAGATCATGTTTTCCTAGGACCATTCCCCAGGGGCTCTTGGACCCTTCTTGTTTCACCTCCCAAATATAGCTAGTTTTGGTAATCAACCCATAAAGCTAGGGTACTACAGAAGTGATCAATATGAAGAACATAGTACAGCTGCATAAGTTGAACTTACCATAACAGTAGATGTTTGAATAATCACTGTTGCAGCAGACACTTCCTCCTTCTATGTCCATGGTTTTAGGTGTGTATTTTATACCAGGATGTAGACATTTACTTTCTGTTATTTCTAGCCTTGTCCTTTCAGGGCTCAACCTCACTCTCTTTGCTGGCAGGTGAGATCTGATGGGATTCACACCCAGACTTATCTTTCAGTCAGCTCAGCTTGAGCTGCTTGACAGTTTGGGCATGTGGAAAGTGCATTAGGTCCACTTAGTCCAGGCAATCACCAGGAAGAAGATTCTCTCTTACAAATCTGTAATAATTCCATCAAGGATGACTTAAAATTCTATGTTTAATACTAAAAACCAATTAAAAATGCACCATCTTGAGTGCTTTCATCCCCAAAACCTCAGGACTTCATCAGAACATCCAACCATTATTTCAAATCTCATTTAAATACTCAAGCAATGTTCCAATAAAAGTGTTGCAACAATTAATTGTCTTAAAGGTATACCTTTTGACCGCACTCAAATGGAGTTGGAACTGTATTAAATCTTAATATATAAACCTTGATATATAAAACATATGACAATTATGTAAGCTGTATAAAAATATACATATAATACATGAATTGCATGTATAAACCAGTACAACAATGTAATAGCAATTAGTATAGCCATTTAGTACAACTTGTTTTTCACAATTTTGCTGCTTTCATCTTAAAAACTGGCTGAATGGAAATGTAGCATCCAATCTTATTTGCCAAGTAATTCCCTGTAATCCACTTTGTTTTCCCAATATCTCCCTCTGGCATTAAGTGGAATTATTTCCAAAATTCCAAACTCAAACTTGTGAAGCCTATGGAGGTTAAATTATGTTTAAATAGAGCATTGTTCATATTAACACTTTTTAAATCATAAAGATGTTCATAAATCCTTTTTGCTAGTTTCCTTTCTGTCTTCCCCACATAGCAAGCCTGACACTGTTTGCAAACCTCCAAATAAATCAGTCCTTTAGTTTCACAGTTCCCTTTTTGTAGTGTAATTGTTAACATACAATAATTGTCCAAAAATAAAACTCTACTTTCATTTATATAAGGGCAAAAGCTATATCTGCCACATTTGGTGGTACCTAGTGATTTGTTGGTCATCTCCTATTCTAAAATACCCTTGATATTTGTATCCACCTTGTATATAAATAGCAGATCTTCCCCCACTAATTTAAACCCATTTTCATCCATTTTAGAATGGACCAATTGTTAATAATAATATTTTTGACCTGCCTGCTTGTTTCATTAAATCTGATAGTCACAGCATTGTGAAATTTGTTCATGTTTTGACTATCATCTAAAATCAAAGGCTCCTGCAGTCCAATATTGATAGGTTTCCCAAGAATTGGTGGGCATTTTGTATCCCTGTTCTCTATTACTTCACTTTTGAGTTTATTCAAAAGATCAAGTGGGTAACCCCACTCGATAAACATATTTCTCATAATTTCCAATTTTTTGTAGAAACATTTTGTCATCCAACACCATTCTAGCAGCCCTTATGTATTGGCCTTTAACAAGGTTATTTCCTACAATAAATGGGATGACTACTGTTGTAGAATGAATATGAATCAGAGAAGGTCTCTTTTCTGTATTTGGAAGAGACAAATGGGTTGTTCCCTAAGATCAACTGTACATCAAGATAATGAACATTTTGACCACTATTTTCATAGCTAAATCTTAAAAAAAGTGGTAGAACCCAAAATGTATGATAAGAAATTGACAAGTTCTTCTGATCTTCCTTTCCAAATTACAAAGATATCATCCAGAAATCTGCAGTAAAATGACCATAAATCAATGTATGGTTGTCTGAGGATAAACTGTTTTTCCCAAGTGAGCATGATAGGGACCCAAACTGCACCCATCACCACTACACTCACTTGTCTCTAAAATTCACCCTTAAAGTATAAGAAGTTCTTCCAGAGAACCACCTCCACCAATTCAACTAAATGTCTCACTTCCGTTGCCTCTAGGGGCTTTGTATTCCACTAGGGCTTCTTCAAAACATTCAAGACATACATCATTTGGAATACATGAAAATGGTCAATAACATCTATAGTTAAAAAAAATATATATTCTGCTTTCCATAAATTAGGGTCTAGTTTGTTCAATAAATCCGACAAGACTCTTAATATGTGGGTATGGTAATTTAAAATGGATTTATTGTCCTGTTGATATAAGCTGCCAGCAGATATGTCTTGGATTCCTGTGCTGCTATACTCAAGCTATAGCGAGAGTCCACTAAATTTTTGTGTGTTTTAAATATTCCAAAGACAGTGGTATGAGCGGATGTTTGTCAAGTAGTTATAAGTTCACCAGTAATAACACCCTGTTATAATTAATTTTCCAGAAATAAGTCCATAGTTTTATATACAATGTTTATCTCATTCTTGGAAACTGGAGTATATCTACTTTCATCCTTTAACATTTCAAAAATTTTTCCTACATAGTCAATCTGATTAGTTATTATGACAACTGCTCCAGGTTTCGTGATTCTTATATTTCTATTATTTTTCAGTTTGTCCAATAATGTTCATTCTTCTTTAGTCAGATTTGAATATAAACTCTTTCCTTCTGTGAATAATTTGTATACATCTCTCTCCCACATACCTTCTCAAATAAACAAATAATTTGATTGGGGGGAGGATTGTACATGCTCTTCTTTTTCAATACTAAACTTGTTTGTTTATACTCTACCCCTTCATGTATGTAAGATAGGTTCAGTTTCCTATTAAACAGTTTAAGTTTTAGGAAAATGTCTGAAACATTCCTTTTTTTCTTTGGTATAAACTTAAAACCATTTTCAAACAAAGTGAAATTGTTGGAATCAATCTCTAAGTCACTATATTTAAATGTATGAAACCCTCTTCTGGTAATTATTCTACCATCAGTTGAAGAGATGATACTATCATCCAAACATTTGGCTTACCAGGCTTTCCCCTTTTTTGTTGATTTTTGTCTTTTCTCTTTGTAATTCCCATGGGTTCCCCTTTTCCATCCTATTTGGTAATATGATCTTACTTAGACATCATCAGAGGAATAACCTTTGTGATGGAAACCCTGATTTTTCAGTTTCCCTGACCTCCTGGGAAGCTCTGGGAGATCCAAAGGGGAAAATGCAAAGGGGAAAATGCAGAAGGATTGCTACCTATAGTATTTTGTTCTACTTATGGGATTGTGCCAAAAAAAACGTGAAAACTCAATTGTAAAGGAAATCTGCATTTTACCATTATAGTCTATGGCATGCAGAATCAAAACAATACCAGGGAACAGTGGTTGTTAAGGGGAAAGGCTCTGGGGTAGTGCAGTAACTATAGACTAAGGTTGCGAGGTATGCAAATGAGGGGAAATTTCCTGAATCACAAAAATCTTTGAAGTGCCAAACTGCACCTAACCATGTAGGTGGTATAACATGATCTTGTAAGTAGGAGGAACAACAGACATGAGAAGGGAATGTGTCATGCATGGTATAAGCACATTGGAGCCCTATGGTGCTAAGATAAATTTAGCTAAGCACAGATAAGCAAGTGGGTGTGTCTGAGGCTGTATTGACTTATTCCATGAAATGAAGAGCATGTTCGCATCCAGGGAGGGCCATTTCTTTGTGTTTACATTAGCTAAACATGTATTCATGGCACGCACTGGGTTTAAAACAAAACAAAACAAAAAACCCCAGAAATAGCAGGACTGTTTAGATTTGGGCACCAGGTTTGCTCTGCACACCTCACGACTTAAAAGGGCCGGAAATAGGAAGGGAAAAAAAGGAAAATAGCAGAATAAAAGTAATCAAGAACAAATTACATAGCTAGCAGGAGAAATGTATCAAAGTCAGCCAATCATATAGGCAGCATCTGCAGCACAACAGTATAAACTATGGAAACACCTTACAATCTGTTTTTTTCCCACAAACTCTGCACCATTGGTGTACACATGCAAGGACATTTTAACTGGAAAAATGTTAGGGGCTGCCATTGCTTTGATCCATCAGTATGTGCAAGAGGCTGAAGGCAGAGAGGAAGACAATGCTGACAACTGCCAAAGACCGAGGAGGAGAAGAAGACCCAGGGTAATTTACCAGGGGCTACATAATCTGGAGACAGTAGAGCACTACAGGGTGGACAGAGACATACTTCAGCAAATCACTGAGCTGTGCCAGCCTCAACTTCAGACCTAGAGCCAACAGAGGGGTACCCATCCCAGTGGATACTAAGGTATGTGTATCCTTAAGAATTCTAGCTATAGGTACTTTTCAAAGACCTACTGGGGACATGATGGGGGTCTCACAAGCATCTACAACCAGGGTACTCCACCAGTTCCTGAATGCCATGCTACCACATGATGGTGAGCACATTTACTTCTCCAACACCGGTGAGGAGAGGATCAGCAATATGCGTCTCTTCCACCATGTAGCAGAATACCTGGAGGTACTGTGTGCGATAGACTGCATGCACATCCACATCAATGCACCACCGATGAACAGGGTAGGGTCTACATAAATGGCAAAGGATCCCCTCCATCAACTGCCAGATCATGTGCAATGCCCAGGGCATTATCATGAATGTGTGTGCTGGCAGCCCTAGAAGCTATTACAATTCCTACATCTGGCATTCGTCACAGCTGTAGCAGGCATTTGCCAGTGGGGACATCCCGTATGGCCATCTGGTGGTGGATGCTGGCTATGCACTGGAGCCGTGGATGATGACAGCCAACAGAAATGCACACACACCCACACAAGAATGCTATAATGAGGCACACTCACAAACCAGAATCATTATAGAGTGTGTGTTTGGGATGCTCAAGTCATGGCTCTGCTGCCTTGACATATCTGGTGGAGCCTTGCAGTACTCTTCAGCCACATGTGCACACATTTTCATAGTATGTGCCATATTACACAATATGATCCTGCGGAAACAGCTGCAGCAGAAACAGCATGGGGAAGGGCTACACAGCCCACCACCACTGTCAAGGTCCGCACAAACACAGATGGACTCAGAGGAGGAAGCCCCTGAGCCTGCTCCTGTAGGCAGACAGAGGTATGCCCAGTAATCTCAGGCCTTGGCAAAGAGGCAATGCATAGCACACACACGGACACTGTAGGGACACCAGGGCGTAACACCTCTCTCTGATTTGCACACACAGAAAAATGGATGACACACACATCACATTACCTGTAATTTATCATATATAGGCAGCGTACTGTGTGCATCCAACATAGTCGGCCTTCAAGCACCAACCTCACAACTGCCGCAGACGCAAGGTAAGTCAGTCTTCTTAACAAAAATGAATGGATTAGTATGTTTTATTAGCATATCTATGGCAATGCTGGATGCATGCAAGGGAATGGGGTGGCATACTGGGATAGCAGCAGACACCTGACAGCTATGTGGGACATCAGGAAATGTCTGCCCAATACTGGCCTCCCCACACTATGCAGTAGTACCCAAGGTTGCAAATTCCACTGCAGTATATATGTGGGGACAACTAACTGAGGGGTGATGAGTCACTGGCATTGATGTCAGAGTGGGGGTCCCATACCTACCCCTCACACCCACATAGCAAGTCAGCTGTAGAAAACCAGAGAGAAATGTTTGTTAAAGGCACACAAATTGTGACAATGTTGAATTAACCCCCTACAGACTCATACAGTGATAGCACAGCAGGACTTGCAGTTGCAGTAAGGCTATGAAGGGTAAGAAGTCTGAAACTGAAATGCATGCCATTACAATCTGACTTGTGCTCTTTACTGATATAACCCTAGTCCCCAGGACAGGGCACAATAGTATGGTAAATGCAACCAAAATGTAAAGCAAATATCAGCACAGTCTGAGCAAATTTGTACAGTTGACAGGTGTGTCCCCCCCATACACCTACAGAAATACAGTAACATGTATGTTTGCAGGGAAATAGCAGCATAGCACACATTGGCAGGGCTGTCCCAATACACATGAAAACATGTTGCCTGTCCACAATATGCAGGGGTCAATGAGCAATGTGTATGTGTGGTTATTACTGTCAAGATCTGGCAAGCACATTCTCCTGGCAGTCGCCTTGCATTGCCATAGGTACAGTGTTGTCTTTGACAGGGCCATGTGCAGATAACTGCAGTGCCAACTGTTATGCATGTTAGTGACACCCACTGCTCTGCCACTGACATACCTGGAAGTCACAGTGCTATGTGGAATATACCACAAATATAATGGACATCTTGAAGGATGTGTAGCCAAGGTGCTAAGGCTTTTGTGAATATAAGTGCTGTTTGATACTGTTGCCAATGGTTATTCTCAATAATCTTTTTTTTCATATGTATGCATTTACATATAATGGACATGCCTGCACAGTAGAATACACTCTGTACCCACATCCATAACTCCCACCCCCTGACAGCAAGATATCTGGACAAGGGCAGAAATAAAAGTGGAACAAAGGCATAATGATAGGCATGTGTTGTAAATATCACCCTTACATACTGAGAAAGTTGATAGGGTGAGGGGTTTAGAGTAGCGGGAATTGTCTGAAGGTTACATAGTCTAAAACAGTAATATCTGTCATTATTTTGTAACATGACTCTTCAATTATATGTAACTAACTTGCCATAAAAATATAAGTTTATGTAGAAAGGATGAAACCTCTATCCAAACACCTGGACAACCTGCCAAAAAATGTACAGGTGAGAAGTATGGCCATACAAGGATATGACGACTCAGGTAAGAAGATACCACACAAGCAGGCAATCCCCAGCTAGTATATCACCAAGTTGGTGGACTGTTTATACAGCACATCATCACTCAACTGGCTGTAGCCACACCTCACAACTGGCATTGTTGGGCAAGAATGTATATAGCTGTCCTCATAATATTGGTCTATGCATCATACAACTAGTAAACACTAAGATTATCTGATGATGTCTGGCACTGGGTAATGACACAATACAATGCATTGTCAGACTACAGATATGTCAGAAAATGTCTGCTAAACAAACCCAGTACCCTGAGGAAAGTCTTGATACTCCTGAGAGGTATGGCTGTAGCACACAAAACTCTGGACTGGAGTACACCTATATCTTGAATGGAGTCCCACTCTAACTATAGAAGGTCACACTGGGCATGCTGC